>NC_056732.1:1412889258-1413009258 GCF_019279795.1 Protopterus annectens | reverse complement strand
TTATAAGCTTCTAGTTGGAGTTGCCAGAGTAGCTCTTTATACTCAATGGTGTCCTCCCAAGGTCCATCCCGGATATCCTTATTTACAATCTCCAACACAAAAAAAGTATATTCAGCTTCTTCACATTTTGTTTTGTGTTTAAATAGGGCATTACACATACATTTTGTCTTTATTTCATAATTATGTTCATAAATTCTATCTCTTAGTCTTCTTTCAGACTTCCCCACATAAAATGCATCACATTTCTTACATACACTCAGATAGATTATGCCTTTGGTCTGACAGTTAGCATATTGCTTGCTCTGAACTAAAATATCCCTGCTTTTTACATATATTGTGTCTTTATTACAAATAAAAGGACACTGGGAGCACCTCCCACATTTAAACGTACCCTTTCTCTCCCTGGTAGTGATATTTTCCTTACTTTTCCTTTCAAAGAAATTTTTCAAGTTTTTTCCTTTTCTAAATGTACATTTCAAGGGCTGTGTGAACAAGCTTCCCAAATCAGAGAATTCACTAAACTTTGCCCATTCCTCTTCCACCATTCTTCTAATAACTCTAGCCTCCCCACTATAGTCCAATATAAAGTTATTTTTCACATCAAAACTACCCTTTTCAATATTATCCACCACCTTAAGGACTTCATCTTTCCCTAAAATGGGCTGATATTTATCCAATCTTCCGTTCCTAACCTCCTTTTCAATTTCCCCAATTAAACTGCTCGGGTAACCTCTGTCCATAAACATCACATGTAGTTTATTACATTCTACATCAAAGTCGCAGTCCCTAGAGAACATTCGGCTACCCCGAACAAACTGTCCTTTGATTATTCCCTTTTTGTGATAATGGGGATGTGCACTCTCATATGCTAAAAAGGAGTTAGAATAATTGTCCTTTCTATATACCTTAGAATAGAATTCCCCTTCTCCTTTTCCAACAAAAATATCCAGGTATTTTAGACATTCTACACTCTTTGAGTAAGTAAATGACAAAAAGGAGGTGGTTTGAGAAATATAGTGATAAAAGGCTTCAAATTCTACATCAGACCCTACCCATAATAGGCAAATATCGTCCAGAAACCTTTTATACATTTTCCAACAGCCCTTAAACTGTGAATTTAACACAAATTTTTGCTCCCATGCTGTCAGGATAATATTTGCATATATGGGTGCACAATTTGCACCCATAGCAATACCTTTTATCTGCTTAAAAAATTCACCTTCAAAGTGCAGGTAATTACTTTTCAGTACAATGTCCATTAATGTTAATATTAGACAAAATTCATTATGCGTGAACTTTCCATAGTTAATCAATGCCTCCTCAAACCATTCCATTCCTTCTTTGTATGGAATGGATGAAAAAAGGTCCACTATGTCCAGAGTTATAAATACTAAACCTTCATCGAAAAATTCCTTTTTAAGGTTCTGGAGTAAATCCCATGAATCCTTGACTACACCTGCCCCTTCCTTAACTACTCCCTTTAACTTGCAATCTAACCATTTGGCTATGGGGGCCGTAACAGATCCTTCTGAAGAGACTATGGGTCTCATGGGTGGATTTTCCTCATCCTTATGGACCTTAGGTATTCCAAATATGTTGGGGACCTTAGGTTTCTCCACATGTAGAAATCTAAAGGTGGTCAAATCAATTACTCCTTCTAACAATAAATCATACAATTTTAAATAAACATTCCTATTAGCAATATTGATTTCATTTATGGAGGATCTCACATATCTCTCTTCATTACCTAAAAGTTCCAACATTTTAGCCTCATAAATCATTTGGTCCATAATTATTGTACCCCCTCCTTTGTCAGGTTTCAATATTCTTAAGGTAGGGTCATTAGAAAGTTGCAACAACAACTCATTCTCTTCCTTCATTAAATTATACCCTATCCTGTTGTCCATCAATACTTTCCTTAATTTCCTTTCCATCACCATTTCAAAATTCTTTAGTTGCTGGTTTAAAGGTGGATTATACACACTTCTTTTCCTTAGGTTCCCTTGTACCATACTGTTGTTACTCTGTTCATGGAACATTAATTCAAGATTTTTCTTCCTTGTAAACATTTTAAGGTCAGTCAATACTTTATTCAAATCAGCCTTCCTATTAGGCACAAATTTCATTCCCTTAGTAAATAATTGGAAGTGTGTATCCGAAATTTCTACGCCACTATAATTGTAAATATTATAATTCCCTAATTTCCACACAACTCCCTCCTTAACCATTTGTTTCTCCCTCTGAGGGGCCTCAATACTCCCACTTCCATTCCCTACCATTCTCTGTAAGGCCTGCTCCTGTTCTGGTACCTTTGGTATTGAGCCCCCCCCCCCCCCCGGTAGTTTTTTTGCGGGTTCCTCTGATGATAATTTTTGATTCTTTCAGATCTCCTCAATTCTGGATGTTCATTTTCCTCCCTACTAACATCCCTTTCTCCACTCTCTACATAATCTTCTTCATCCAGGTTTTCCTGATTATAAACAATATTAAACTTTTGTGGAAAAAAGTCCCTAGGTTTTGGGTAATTAATCTTTTCCTTGTACTCCATAATATCCCTGTCAAGCTTTTTACATTTCCTCTCAAAAATGCTGTTCATACTCTTCTCAATATTTCCCAAAGTATTTTGATATTTAACCTGGTTATCCTCCACTGCAAAAAGTAAATCCTTAGTAATGCGTTCATTCACTTCTTTTATTTTTTTATGTAGTTCATCCATAACCCTAATATTTTCTTTAATGATAGCCTTAAGAATTTCAAACCCACACATATCAAAAATCTGTAGTAGTTCGACATGAAATTCACTACCTACCCTCACCTTGTTGGGGTACCGGCAAACCCTCAGGCCCTTAGGCACAATTTTTAAACTTAAACATTCATTTAGATATGCATTTTCCATTTCCAGGTTTTTGAATTTGAATAACATTTCATCAAACACTCTCAAATTATATTTAAAAGATGAATTGACATCATTTGAAGGCACTTTGTATACATTTTTAGTTTTAAAATTATATTTAAAATTGTAAACATTATCAAAGTCCATTTTAGTTTGGTTGGAATATACATCGTGGTCTCCATTAGAATTACCTGTAGTCCTGTTACTTGCCGTAACATTACTGTAACTTCTGGGTATATTTCCAACATTTTTACGCCTCACCGCCCTGTTGTCACTATTGTTCGTTGCAAAAGGCGGGCAGGCATCCTCCTCCGAGCTCCCCGAAAAAATGTTTGGAATGCCCACATCCCCTTGCAGCACGCCCTTCCTTGGGCCGATATTCTGGCTCCCTTCGCCTCTATCCGGACTGGAAACAACACTCCTTCCTCCATTTCTTTCTCTTTCCCTCCTCGGGAGAGCCTCCTGATTGTCCAGTAAACCGCTCATAGTTCCTGTTGAAGCAGGACTGTTTCCTGCCAATAATTCCAGCAACTGGGTCAACTGATTGGATAACCTGTCCAATCTATCCGTGCTGTCTGGTCTATCCAAACCGATTCCTCCATCCACGCTTGCCGTAGAGCCCTCCTCCACCTCCATAACACGACCAACCGAAAGACAATGGAGGCTAGTACTACAAAAATGTCACTAACCAACAAAACAAGATAGTACCAGCGGAAATAACACGGCTCCTTTTCTTTTTACAGCTTTATTTGTGAGAAGGTAACAAGACACCACAGCAGCACGTAAATCCAACAAACAGCTCCAAACACATAAACGCTATGTCTCCACACCTGCGTTTTCGTTTGAACTCACTTCCTCAGATGCACAAGAATAAAGCTTGCTCTTCCCCTTCAGCTTAAATACTGTTACTAATTAAATAATTGAAACTCTTAATACAATAAAAATTCCTAATTACACTTATTCTACCATAATCACATTAAAATCTACCTCAACAAAATGCCTTCATTTCTATTAAAATAATGATTAAAACAAACACATTTTTCATTTTAATTCCTAACTGTTCACAACATTTCATCCCTATAATTAATTCATAAGGTTTATTTTAAAATTCAATTAATTAAACACATAAAATTCATACATAAAAAATACGTACATACAAACAACCCATTCATTGCTCCCTCTAGTGTATAAAATACCACATTTCACTCAAAAATTTTTAAAGTGCAAAATGATGCCTGTACACATTTTTGTTGCCAGAAAGCAATATCAAATTAATTCCCTAAAAACTCTACATTTGCAGAAAAAATGATTTAATACATAATATACCCAATTGTGTTTCAGAAATGGAACATTTTCTTTTTAATATTTTTAACTCATAGGGTATACATTCCCCTATCAGAGCTTCGCTGCCCTTATTTTTAATACTGGGGCTAATGACACATAATTATTAAGCCCCGGTGAATTATAAGCTTCTAGTTGGAGTTGCCAGAGTAGCTCTTTATACTCAATGGTGTCCTCCCAAGGTCCATCCCGGATATCCTTATTTACAATCTCCAACACAAAAAAAGTATATTCAGCTTCTTCACATTTTGTTTTGTGTTTAAATAGGGAATTACACATACATTTTGTCTTTATTTCATAATTATGTTCATAAATTCTATCTCTTAGTCTTCTTTCAGACTTCCCCACATAAAATGCATCACATTTCTTACATACACTCAGGTAGTTTATGCCTTTGGTCTGACAGTTAGCATATTGCGTGCTCTGAACTAAAATATCCCTGCTTTTTACATATATTGTGTCTTTATTACAAATAAAAGGACACTGGGAGCACCTCCCACATTTAAACATACCCTTTCTCTCCCTGGTAGTGATATTTTCCTTACTTTTCCTTTCAAAGAAATTTTTCAAGTTTTTTCCTTTTCTAAATGTACATTTCAAGGGCTGTGTGAACAAGCTTCCCAAATCAGAGAATTCACTAAACTTTGCCCATTCCTCTTCCATCATTCTTCTAATAACTCTAGCCTCCCCACTATAGTCCAATATAAAGTTATTTTTCACATCAAAACTACCCTTTTCAATATTATCCACCACCTTAAGGACTTCATCTTTCCCTAAAATGGGCTGATATTTATCCAATCTTCCGTTCCTAACCTCCTTTTCAATTTCCCCAATTAAACTGCTCGGGTAACCTCTGTCCATAAACATCACATGTAGTTTATTACATTCTACATCAAAGTCGCAGTCCCTAGAGGACATTCGGCTACCCCGAACAAACTGTCCTTTGATTATTCCCTTTTTGTGATAATGGGGATGTGCACTCTCATATGCTAAAAAGGAGTTAGAATAATTGTCCTTTCTATATACCTTAGAATAGAATTCCCCTTCTCCTTTTCCAACAAAAATATCCAGGTATTTTAGACATTCTACACTCTTTGAGTAAGTAAATGACAAAAAGGAGGTGGTTTGAGAAATATAGTGATAAAAGGCTTCAAATTCTACATCAGACCCTACCCATAATAGGCAAATATCGTCCAGAAACCTTTTATACATTTTCCAACAGCCCTTAAACTGTGAATTTAACACAAATTGAGCACAATGCCCAGTATGTTGGAGCCTCTAGTTAGTATATTCAGTAATAGGTGAAGGGTGTTTGAATTTATGATGTCCAGGAATCTCTGTGCATATAGATTTGAAGCTGTGTAGGATTCCCAGTCTATACAGTGGTAATTAAAGTCTCCTATGAGTAAGGTGGTAGGTTGGGTGGTAAGTGCCTCCAGTAGTTCCAAGAATGCATTGTGAGCTTCTTGGGACTTGGAGGGTGACCTATAGCTATTTAGGAGATGGTATGGGATTTTGTCCATGGTGATCTGCACATGGAGAAACTCTAGTGCATCATTCTGTTTGAATAACCTAGAGGTATGTTTGTTGTTTTGTTATTGATGTATATTCAGACATCTCCAGTTTAGCCTTTGTCTATGCAGTTACCAGTCTAAAAGTATAGAAGGCACTGAAACCTTGTACTACCAGGGTACTGCCTAGCACTATGTCTCTGTAACTGCACAGATGTCTATGTTCTCAAGTTTTAGGAGGGCTTGGAGGGAGTGTATTTTTTTATTTAGGTTCCTGGCATTGAGCAGTAAAACCTTGAGGTTCAGTTGAGTTGATTTGGCTATGTTGGTAGGTTTGTCAATTTGGTATTGCCTGAAAAAAGGCACTATGATGGTGTATAAAGTTTTAGCCAGTGTTTGAGAGCCTAGAAGGGAAAGGTCCACACTATTCTAGGCAAAGCAATGTGGCCAATTAACCATGTCCTCCCAAGATGGCAAACATTGGATCCGCTTAGAATGGATGTATCTTGGACACAATCATAGTACATCTAACTGGAAGAGCAGAAGTACTATGACAGGTACACAAGGGTAATCAGAGTCTCACTAAATGCTGAAAAAAGACAAAATATCAGTGAGGTCACCAAACAGCAACCAAGACAAGTGTATATTCTGCACTGTGCATAACCCATCAAATCAACATCAGTACCAGAAGGTCCTTGGTAAAAATAGCCAATGACTTCTTTGATTTTTAGTTTGAAGGCAAGAACTGTCTTTTTGCTGTAGACTATTATTCTTGTGACACTGAAATCTATGTACCAACCAGATGTTTTATGTAATCTATAGCAGGTCTGACAATAACAGTCACATTTTCTTCACAGACTTCACTGACAGTTTTCCATTATTCAGTACTGTACTCACTTATGCCACCGTAGTCATATCCTACCTAGTCTTATCATTAGCCTCTGTGACTTGCAGGAAACGGCTTTCAATTTACCACCTTGGAACGGCACTCCTGTGCTTCTGACTCTGGGTTTGAGAGTTCATTTCTGGCTTCTGGCTGATAATCTGGGCATATTTTCCCTGTGGCTATGTGGTATTCTGTGGGTCTTCTAATTTTTTCACTAATTTCAAAAACATGCTGTGAAGGCTGCTTAGCTTTCTTAACAAAGTAGGTTTATATAACATGGAGTTCTCCTACTCTGTTAAACACATTTTGACTCACTAAAATAACCCTGCTGACTGAATAACATAAACAGTCAGGAGGGCAAGTTGATTGTCTAATACAAAAGGTTACTCTGCTCAGCACAAAAAATGCATAACCTATGACTTTAAAACATATTTGTGTTCATTGTCTATGACATGACAATATGAAGTTTGCTATAGGGAATAGTTGTAAAGTTACTTTCCTTCCATAAAGTTAACAACAGCAGATGGAAATTAAAAAAGAGAGAGAGAGAGAGAGACAAGGATATAACTGCAGAATGAGCTCCTCCCTCCACATTACCAGTGCAAGACAAAAACGTATTAAAAAAGAGTGACCTCCCAGGACACCCAGTGTCTCCAGCTGTTCTCAAAGTATACAAGATTATAATATGAATCACACTCACCATGGCTACATTTTTCTCTGATCCATTGATACATGATAAAATGTCTGAATCAAGCTTCACTAGTTTGACATTCCAAAGAACTATTTTCCTGATACAAATTGCTGCACGTGTGTGTGTGTGTGTGTGTGTGTGTGTGTGTGTGTGTGTGTGTGTGTGTGTGTGTGTGTGTGTGTGTGTGTGTACATACTGTTAGGAGTTTAATATGGTGGCTTGATATCTACATGAAGTCAACATCTGGGTAGTTACAGCTTCTCTCAAAACAGAAAATAGTTTAAGGTAACTATTTTTGAATTATAATCCAGTTTAACACAAAAAAAAGCTAAGGGAACATGAGTTTCAACAGAAATATTGTAGAACTTGCTTTTCTTGTATCTGTTGTGGTATGCAAAATAAAAGAGAAGGAAGTATCCCTTCAAACTGGTTGTAATTATGTTTCAGCCTTATGCTAAATGCATGCACTACAGGACTGAGGTCAGAGCTCCCACTGGCAACAACAGATAAACTTTGTGATTAAATTATTTCTTTCTGACCCCAAGTAGAATTATAAAGCAGTGAATTTGCACTAATAAGTTTGCACATGTAAACAAAAAAAATCTAATAAAAAAGTCCTTAAAACAAGAATGAGTCATGCAGGAAGCTATGTACACAAAAGTTTTAAAGTTGTATAAACATGTGATGATGCATAATATTTGGTATTTACACTATTTGTGCACACATAGGGAAAGCAAAGGAAAGGGCAACAGTGAAACATTGTCAGTTGCATTTACTGTAAACAGTAATGAAAATTCAGAAAAAAAAGGTATGCTAACAAACTTTTCTAGGTACTACGGAATAAATAACTAAAGGCACAACCTAGTTTCTCCAGTCCTATCCAGTTTTACAAGTTGCCCTTCTCTGTGATGAGAACTTCCCTCTTTTGCAAAAGCATATATGCCCCCCTTTTGTGCGCTCAGAACATTTTGTCTTAAAATATAACTCTGGTCATGACTGTAAAACACATATCAAAGGCCTCCACACTGTGAGATCAAAATTCAGAACCTACAGTGCTTTCCTAAATGTGAATTACTATAAAGGACAAACAGCTCAGATTCATGGCAAGACAGTGAATGTAATTTTGGAGAACGAAAAAAAAAATGAAAAACGTTCTCAGACACCACCTTGACAAGCAACTCAAGAATTTTGTTTTTGTGGGATACAAGGCCCCCCTCCCCTGTGCACTCCCCATGTGGAGAGAACATCCCCCACACTCCCTGGACTTATATATACCAACTCTGAGGTCATACAACAGTGGAGGAAAAAGCAAAGTCAGCAAACAGCACTCTCTGTGTTTGCATTCTCCAAAATTAGCATTTGATGAGATAATGTACTTCCAAAAATCCTTCTTTTATCTATGTAGATATGTATAATATATATATATCCAGACTGCGCCTGAAATTGATCAGTAGTACACTACCCCAGTCTTCTTCCCTTTTTTGCTTTTCCTGTTAGGGGTCATGTCAGAAAAATATGTATTAATGTGTGTATGCTTAATGCTAATTAGAAACTAAATAAGTTAACACGTTTTTCATTCTATTTTATATGCACTGTTTTATATACAGTCGCGTTTCATATGAGACTGAAAAGATGCTTTTTGAAACTGCAGTGTGCTTTCTGAAACTTGCAAGATGCCCTCTGACCTAGTAATTGCTAGCACAGCAATAGTCATGTTTATGCCTTTTGGAAATGTACTTGAGAAGCAGGTGATTATCTGCTAGGTCAGGAAAAATGAATGAACAATGCTATATTCTTTAAATGTAATGACTTTAAACAATCAGCTCTGTTCGAAGTATGAGAACATGTGCAGCTGCAGAGGTTTAGAGATAACATAGACAAAGGACTGTTAGAGAAATTAACTGCAATCTATACTTGCTTTGTGCTCGAATTAGCCATAGTACCATGAATGGTAACATTGCATATATCTAACCGGTGGTAGCCAAGGCCACATTGTTTTCCTTAGGAAGTTTCTCACAAAAATTGATAATATCAGCAGAATATTGTAAAAACAATTATTACTAAATGATGATGACAAAACTAGTGATTCACTACGTCAGCTTGGTAGGCAATGTCTTATTAGAAAGTGTATAAAAATGTTAGCATTTCCTGATTCTAGTTAGACAAACTCTGTATTAGCACGTTTTTGTCTCCTTGCTGCAAGATTAAAGTGCCTTAACCTGAACCTACCGTGTCTTGATCATTTTTAAAGTATATTTTTCCTTTGACGGTTTTGGTCCCTCGGACCGGAAAGTACCTCTCACTCTAGGCCTAGGTCAGAATCGGGCCTGGTGGCATGTACCCATACGGAGAAGTGGCCACATTGGCTCTTCTGTTTTGAAAGACCTCCGACTGAATTGTCGTTCGAAAGAGGCCAGCCACTGTTTCTGATCTGGGATTGGAGAACGAGTCAATGTTCCGGTGGATCAACTCATGGAGGGTCAGGTAAGGAGGAATTTACCTTTTTTAGATCAGGGACTTGTTACAGTACTGTTTTGTCAGGGAGATTTGCATGTGCAGATCAGGGGCAAAAAGATTGCTGTCTTGTCATAGATCAGGGAAACAGAATAGGTAGGCAGTTATTCTAGATAAACTGTGAAAAGGTGTAAAATTGTGGTACCACATGATAAGAAGGGTTACATAACAATTTTTAACTTAGCTAAGGCAACATGGGAAATCAGTGCACGAAAAGTTCCCAAGACCCGCCCCTAACCGAAGACATGAAATATATGCAATTACAGCGTGCCGATAATGTTAAGTATTATACAAAATGGGTTGATAAATATAAATTTGATGGTAATTTAGATAAACCTTCACTTATTAAACTTGTTAGACAACTTAAAACAGACGCGAAAGGTCAGCTTAAAAAACAACGACAATTAGGAGTCCCAAAGGCACACAAGGGGGCTTGAGGAAGCAAACCACAGGGAACAAAAGATTAAAAATTCAAAAGCAATGTTCTTAGATAAAGAAGATAATAACTTGGTGATAGCAACAGCCCCTCTTCCGCCCCCTCCGCTTCCCTTACCAGAATATGAAGCGAGTGGACAAGCTGATCCACCTCCGCTATACCCAGCTGTTCCTGAAAAATCAAAACTGTTCATCAGAGATCCTATCGAGACCAGGTCTCGTACATGTAACTTGAGAGGGGATATTGAATTATATGAAATAAATAGAAATTCACAAGCTATGAGTGAGGAAGAGATATGTCCACTCATAGAAGTACCAAATCCACAGGCAGGACAGGCAGAACAGGATCCAACTCTTCTAGTATATAGACCGTGGACACTGGAAGACATCCGGAAAGCCACAGAGGGAATTCCCCATCCAAAAGTTAATTTTAGAAAATTCTTAGAAGACTTACAAGGTATGAGGTTAAGTTACCATTTAAACGGAGAAGAAGTAGAGAAAGTAGTTAGACAAATCGTGGGTCCAGATTGGCACATGATCAGTGGCAACTGGAATCCCCATGACGCAGAGCTTAGACCACTCCCACATAGTTATGCAGAACTGGACAACAGAGTGAAAGGTCTGACAGACCGAATCTCTGAGAAATGGAAGCCTAGGGCTAATTGGACTTGCATTAATCAATGTATACAACAAGAAGGTGAAACTGCGGATAGATATTATGCTATATTATTAGAATGTTTTAATAACCATTGTGGAATGCAGGTACCTGAAGATCAAACACATGATTCCCCATATGAGCAACAGCTAAAGAATGCATTTTTAAAAGGCAGTATTACGCCCATTAGCAGCTTTATTACAAAGCATATGGTAGATCATCATACAGGTAGATTACAGTCATTTCTTGAATATGCAAGACATGCCGAAAGGCATTTTAATAGCAAAAAGAAAAAGAAAACTCAAGTATTTGCAGTAGAAGACGGATCAGAAGTCTTTGTAGTATAAACTGGGAAGAAGGGTAAGAAAAATACCCAGGGAAACAAACAATCTGATAAACAATCAGAAGACTTTGAAGAAAGAAAGAAAAGGGGTGAATGTTTCAAATGCAGGGAAAAAGGGACATTTGGCAAGGGATTGCAGGCAAAATAAGAAGGTAACCACGAAAGATAAGGAGGGTGAGGAATGACTATATGATAGTCAAGAATCACTGGATAGGAATAAACAAGAAAAGACAAATGCAAATGTGGTAGCAAGGGTAGAGGATGTGACAGAAGAAATAGAGGATGTACATAAATTCATAGATAATGAAGAAAATGAAATTTTGGACTTAGCATTATTGAGCTTAGAGCTCTACTTAGCAGACACAAAACCGGAAGTTACACTTCTGGTAGGGGGGAGGGAAGTCAAATTCCTGTGTGACTCAGGGGCTTCACGGACCCTGATACATCCTTCCAAACTACCAGAAAATTCAGAATCACTGGACTACATATTAGTGAAAGCAGCTAATTGACAGCTGTATCGGGAGCCACTCTCTCACAACATAGCAATAACTAACCCTGTTTCAGGGATGACCCAGAAAAGCAAATTGTTGTTTCTGCAAAATGCCCAGTGAATCTCTTGGGCAGAGACATAATGCAGATATTTGGCATAGCCGTAGTTCCAACTATGCAGGGTATGGAAGCACAGCGACAAATGGATACTTTTGTAGTGTGACCGGAGGGTGAAACATTTTATTGGTACAGCCAGGACTTAGTTATGACTGGTCCAGGGGCAGTAACAGAAGAACTGATGAACATAGCCATCAGTAAATCCCCCTCCCTTGACACTGATAAACAGCATTTGTTGCATTGCACTCTATATTACTGTAACAAACCAGGACCTGATAAAGAATATGAGCAAGAACTGTTTAGAAATCATGCTAATAGGTTAGTATTGTGAAATTTCTACTGGGACACAAAAGGAAACAGTGTAGTAAGCTGTTCATTGCCCCAGGAATTCCTAGCACTTTACAAATCTAATCGATTACCACATGTAAGTTTAACTAAAGATAGAAATTTGAAGTGGGCCGACCTAGGAGAAAGAGTCACAAGGTGGGAAAAACAGACAGAGTTAGAACTCTCTGAACAAGGAGTACAAAAGCAGAAATTAAATTGGATAACGCAGACACACCCAGCTGTGCACACACAGACAAGTGAGAATAGCTGAGTAGCATTTTTATTAGAAGAAGAGGAAAAAGCCTTACGAGACATACCAGAGACTCTCTGGTCAACAGGGAAATCAGATGTAGGACTTATTCGTACAGCAGGACCAGTTACTATTACGCTAAAATCAGCATTTAGACCTCAAAAAAAGACAGTATCCCTTAAGGAAGGATGCAGAAATAGGGATCAAACCTATAATAGCAGCCTTACTTAAGGAAGGAGTCTTAATAGAATCTCCTGATTCACCATGTAATACACCCTTATTTCCTGTTAGGAAAGCAAACGGGGAATGGTGTATGGTCCAAGATTTACAAGCTGTGAATGATGCAGTTATACCCAGGGCACCTATGGTGCCAGATCCACACACTTTATTGAATGATTTGAAACCTCAAAAGAAGTATTTTTCTGTGGTAGATATTAGCAATGCATTTTTCTCAATACCGATATACCCAGACAGCCAATATTGGTTTGCATTAACATTTCAGGGGAAACGGTATACATATACGAGACTACCACAGGGATATTGTGAAAGTCCGACAATATTCGCACAAGAAATGGCAAGTAACCTGGCGGGATTTATCCCACCGAAAGGTAGCCAGATTTTACTTTATGTAGACGACATTCTGCTGGCAGCCCCCACCCAGCAAGAATGCAGAGAGGATACCATAGCATTATTACACTTTTTAGCTACTCAAGGACACAAGGTAAACAAAAACAAACTGCAACTTTGGAAAAAACAGGTCAAATACCTGGGATATGTAATATCCAAAGAAGGCAGAATATTAGATGAGGACAGAAAAACAGCAATATTACAAGCACCTAAACCAACTACCAAGAAGGAAATGATGTCCTTCCTAGGTACTACTAACTTTTGTCGGAGTTGGATTCCAAACTATGCCTTGGAATCTGCTCTGCTGAATAACTTAATATTCAAAAAACCGATGGCAGCACAAGATTTATTACAGTGGACACCAGAAGCAGAATCAGCTTTCTGCAAACTGAAACAACTGATAGCTTCTTCCTTAGTTTTAGGATTACCAAACTATCATAAGCGATTTTTCCAAACTGTGGACTGTAAGCAAGGTTATATGACATCAGTGTTAACACAACAACATGGGGACAAACAACGCCCCATAGCTTACTATTCATCACAGCTAGACCCAGTGGCGCAATCCTTGCCCCACTGTGTACAAG
Source organism: Protopterus annectens (assembly GCF_019279795.1). Taxonomy (NCBI): domain Eukaryota; kingdom Metazoa; phylum Chordata; order Ceratodontiformes; family Protopteridae; genus Protopterus; species Protopterus annectens. Next base: position 1,412,995,595 of record NC_056732.1, on the reverse strand, counting down.
CAGTAGTCGCAGCTGCAATGGCAGTGCAGGCTTCAGCCTCAGTAGTATTGTTCCACCCTCTGACATTGAGAGTGCTTCATGCAGTCGCAATTATTTTACTGCAAGAAAAAGTAGCATATCTTTCCTGTATGACTATACTGCTGAGCCAACCTCATATGACAATTGAACGGTGCACACCTTTGAATCCGTCAACCTTGCTCCCAACCCCTGCAGATGGCAAACCACACTGTTGCCTGCAGGAGATTGAGCAAAAGACACTACCTAGAAAAGATCTCACAGATGTTCCCTTGGATGATGCCGAGATGACATACTATGTAGATGGCTCGTGCAGGAGGGGTCCTACAGGACAGAATCTAGTGGGGTATGCAGTAGTTTCTGATACCGAGATTTTAGAAGCAAAATCTTTATCACACAACTTACCTGCACAAGCAGCAGAACTGATTGCTTTGACAAGGGCATGTACCTTGACAAAAGGTAAGAAAGTAAAGATTTTTACTGACAGTCAGTATGCTTTTTCTACTGTACATGTTTTTGCGCAGCAGTGGAAAAATAGAGGAATTATAACATCTACTGGTAAACTAATTAACCATGCACAATTTATCTTAGATTTGTTAGACTCTATTCAGTTACCTCAGAAAGTAGCTATTTGCAAATGTGTAGTTCATACCAAGCAACAGGATAGAATTTCAAAAGGTAATGCGAGGGCTGATACAGCTGCAAAACAAGGAGCTTCAGCTCCAGAAGTTTTTCTTTTGAGTGAGGAATTACAACCATCTGAGATTTTAGATTTAGAAATGTTGAAAACAATGCAGACACTTACTACAAATGTAGAAAAACAGAAGTGGATAAAACAAGGAGCAATCCTTGAGAAGGGGCTGTACATCTCCAAAGAAAAGAAACCGATCTTACCATCTAACTTGTTTAGATATGCAGCTTTGTTGAGCCATGGGCAGTGCCATGTCTCAACAGGGGGGATGGTACAGTTAGTGAATCGCGTGTTTGCGACGTATGGATTTACAAACTACACAAAAAATTTTTGTGCAGCATGCCATGTTTGTAACAAGCATTATGCACAAGGGGCATTGAAACCTAAGCAAGGGAGTTTCCCTATACCACCGTATCCGTTCCATACTATTTGTATGGATTTTATAGAACTGAACAAATGTGAAAATAAGAAATACTGCCTTGTCATTATAGATATGTTTTCCAAATGGGTGGAAGCTTTTCCAACTAAAAATCCAGATGCAGCTACTGTTACAAAAGTCCTTGTTAAAGAAATTATTCCTAGATTTGGCATACTGGAAAAGATTTATAGTTGCAGTGGTACATACTTTGTAAATCAAACTATACAACAACTTAGTCGTTATTTCGGGATATCTCTGAAAAACCATTGTGCATACCACCCCCAATCTGCAGAATTAGTAGAGAGGCATAATGGGGTTTTGAAGAATAAACTTAGGAAATTGATTAGTGAAACACAAAAGAACTGGGTGCACTGTTTACCTCTGGCACTGTTGAGCATGAGAACTGTCCCAAATGCAAAAGGGTTAACTCCTTTTGAAGTTCTGTTTGGGAGGGCATATTATACACCTCAATGGAAACCTCTCATGTCTGCAGAGCAGGAGGTTGACAGTTCACTTGCAGGGTATATGAGGCAATTTTTGAATAACAAACTTTTGTAGTTAAATTCTGTTTCAGATAAAGAGCAAACTAAGCCATCGGAAGCAGCAGTAGCCCCAGGCGCATGGGTCTGGGTGAAGATAGTGAAGAGAAAAAACTGGAGTTCTCCGAAGTGGGAAGGGCCGTACCAGGTGCTACTGTCAACACCCACTGCAGTTAAGATTGCAGAGCGAGCGTCCTAGATTCATCTGACACACTGTAAATTGGTTAAGAACTTTGAACTGGACAAAAACCTTGTTACTGTCATATAACGAGAACAAAATGACCAGGTATAGAGTAAACAGAGATGCAGAACAACTTCAGAAAATTTGCATGATTATTCTGATAGCTATACTGATAACATTGTTCTTTTTGTTGTGGCCTTTCCTTTTTCCTGCCACAAAAGTTGAACTGATTAAACGTGATGAGCCGAACATAGACTGGCGTCCAAATTTTAACACTTATCAGGCAATTACACGTGTGTATGCTGAGACTTTCAATGTTTCGAACTGCTGGATTTGCACAGCCATGCCAACAGCATACGGGGGTTATTAATGACTGCAGTCCCCCTAGGGGTCAATGAGACCTGGGAAAATTTGGTTTATGACACTGTAGCTATTAAAGCATATGATAATGACACTGTAGCTATTAAAGCATATGATAAGGTAGCACTGTATTTGCCTGTAACACAAAAGGGAATTGCATGTTTTTATAAAAATGACACAATTCAAGTGGGTTGGAGCAAATGCAATGTGACTGTACATTACAAATGCTATACCAAAGCAAACAAAATGGGTGGAACATTTAGTTCAAATTATGACTCATTTCTTGAGTCCATGCATAAGACTATTGACCAAGTGCAACGTAATCCTGTACTTTTTAAACAACTATCTGTAATAGATAGGAAAATGTTTCATGCAGGGCAACCATTTCGTAACAAAGTAACTACTAAGGTAGAGGATTGTTATTTTGTATGTGGTAAAAAAGCATATAAATGGTTACCTGAGAATTGGTCTGGCAGTTGTTTTTTGGGGTACCTGGTCCCGGCCATATGACACACTGCAGTTTTGCCTCAGGGAAATATTCGAAATACCCAAGATGTGGCCAAGAAAGCTGTCAGGAAACCTGAAAATCCAGTGGGACAGATCGAGGCGGGCTGGAAAGACCATCATACTGTGGGTACCAAACTGACGCACATGGACTTGAGTGTTGCTGTTATATCATGGGCAGGCATATTACCTGCATATGGCGCAGTGAAATCGATTTGGGAGCTGCAAAAACTGTCTAAACTTCTTGAAGTAATGAGTAATGCAACTTTTTCTGCTCTTGAATTAATAACTGATGAACTGAATGCTATGAGAACTGTAGTGCTCCAGAACCGAATGGCTCTTGACTTCACCCTAGGTGAGAGGTGGTACGTCCGCTTTAATCAAAGAAGAGTGCTGTGTGTATATACCAGATCATCAACACAAAATAAACGACCACCTTGAGGTGATACAGCAAATGTCGGCCATGACTAAACCAGGCCCAAACCCTCTGACGGACTTCTTCCAGAATCTGTTTGGGGGGGGGGTTCCATCCTAATGAACATCCTGATTGCCATTTGTGTGGGATTACTCCTATTAGGAGCATGTATTTGTTGTGGTATCCCCTGCATGAAAAAGTTAATCAAAGAATTTATAGATATATCAGTTTCTGAGACTTTGTATCAAAGTACTGAAATTGAAGAATTGTTAGAGTGTGAAACACTTTCATAAGTTTAAACTGAATGACTTTCCTAACTGCAAATCCTGAATGGAAGAGGTTAGAAGAAGAAGCAAACTGTTTATTCTTTTGAAAATAGAATTAAAAAGTATTAACAGGGGGAAATGTCAGAAAAATATGTATTAATGTGTGTATGCTTAATGCTAATTAGAAACTAAATAAGGTAACACGTTTTTCATTCTATTTTATATGCACTGTTTTATATACAGTTGAGTTTCATATGAGACTGAAAAGATGCTTTTTGAAACTGCAGTGTGCTTTCTGAAACTTGCAAGATGCCCTCTGACCTAGTAATTGCTAGCACAGCAATATTCATGTTTATGCCTTTTGGAAATGTACTTGAGAAGCAGGTGATTATCTGCTAGGTCAGGAAAAATGGATGAACAATGCTATATTCTGTAAATGTAATGATTTTAAACAATCAGCTCTGTTCGAAGTATGAGAACATGTGCAGCTGCAGAGGTTTAGAGATAACATAGACAAAGGACTGTTAGAGAAATGAACTACAATCTATACTTGCTTTGTGCTCGAATTAGCCATAGTACCTTGAATGGTAACATTGCACATATCTAACCGGTGGTAGCCAAGGCCACGTTGTTTTCCTTAGGAAGTTTGTCACAAAAATTGATAATATCAGCAGAATATTGTAAAAACAATTATTACTAAATGATGATGACAAAACTTGTGATTCACTACTTCAGCTTGGTAGGAAATGTCTTATTAGAAAGTGTATAAAAATGTTAGCATTTCCTGATTCTAGTTAGACAAACTCTGTATTAGCACATTTTTGTCTCCTAGCTGCAAGATTAAAGTGCCTTAACCAGAACCTACCGTGTCTTGATCATTTTTAAAGTATATTTTTCCTTTGACAGGTCACCACAGCAGAACAACAGTCTACAGAATGATTGGCAGTGGAGTTTTACTGCATCAAGTTGCCCAGTCCAGCACCCAACCTTCCACAGAAGGCACACACATGCACACACTCACACCTAGGGCCAATTTAGAATGTCCAATCCACTTGCAGCATATCTTTGGAATGTGGAAGGAAACTGGAGCACCCGGAGAACACCCACATGACAGCATGGAGGACATGCAGACGCTACACAAAAGGCACCCCAGCTGAGAATCAAACTGGAGAACCTCTTGCTGTGAGACAGCAATGCTAACTACTAAACCACCGCACACTACTCCAGTAAACATATCCAAATAAATAATTATGTCTCACTCTCTCTCTCTCTCTATATATATATATATATATATATATATATATAGATGGATTTATATATATATATATATATATATATATATATATACACACACACACACACACACACACACACACACACACACACACACACACATACATATATCTGTATCTATGTAAATGAATAGTTAGATATAGGTATATGTATGTATATATATATATATATATATATATATATATATATATATATATATGATTTACCTTCAGTTGGTCGACTAGCATGTACTTCAACATCCTGAAGTTAAACCACTTTACATCAAACCAGAACTTTGACTACCTAGCATGCATGTGCCAAGAAAGTACCTTGGTGCATATAACTTTATGTTTTTTTGCAGGTGAGCTGTACCCCCCTGCACCCTTCCTTTATATCTACTAATTCCGAGATCACACAATCCCCCAGGAAAAGGGAATATTCCCCTACCCAGGGTTGTCAATCTCCCACACTTGTTGACTTTCTGTATATGCAGCCAATTGAACAAATGTCAACCAAACTCCCTGCTAACCAAACAACAGAGCTCATATACATATACACACACACACACACACACACACACACACACACACACACACACACACGCAAACACACACACACAAATGTACATGTATTTATAAAAGAATGCAGAGAATAGCAGGAATTCATTCTGTTCTTCCAAGAGTCAGAACTGAAGTTTGCATTCTGACAGTAAATAGTCTAAAAGACATTTTGTGTCTAAGTTTGACATTGTGCTTTCTTGCTGAAGTTTGCCATTTCCTTGGTATTTATGTCTGCGGTTGTTAGATTCCAGCTGATGTGTCCGTCCCCCCAAAAAAAAATAATCTTCTAAATGATGAACTACGGACTACTGAATAGGTAATTCTTGTGATATGGTTAAAAGGAAGCACATTTACAAAACTTGCATGTGCACTAAAATATGACGACTAGATATTCATGAAATGTACATGTATTTCATTAAATGTTTCTTGGTATATGGCATGTAGAAAATGAACTAAGCACTGAAGGACTATTTGTGCTGGTGGTCTCTTTCCTTCTAGTGAATACTTTAATTTTGCATGTATTTCTTTGCCTTGCAGTCCTTTCTGAATAATTTATTAATTTTTCTGGGTTATGGATGAAAAGGACCCGTGTTATAGCTCATTTACTCAGACACTGAGTAGATGAATAAGTAAATAATCGCGTTTATACCTTCATACATATTAATGCAACCTGTTGTGAAATTTCACCAAAACAGCGGAGGCTGCAAGGTAATTCTCCAGGGGTAATGACAGTCTTACATAGGCTTCCTAAGAAACTAAATGGTTTTCATCACTTGACTAAAACCCCTAGATATTGCACATTGATTCTGCTGGCTAAAGCTTGCAATAGGACATGAACCATTTTTTAAATTCTTTTTGAAGAAATATTTAACATAAGCTACAATTAATCAGATGCTTCATTTACATCTGCTGTAATAAAATGCATCTTAGCTGTGGGAAAAAAATCTGAAACAGTACATTATAGTGAGTCAGTGCATTCTCCAAACAAGATGCTCCGTACCTGCAAAACTGGGTTTGATTTTAACAGCACTGACTGTTATGTTCCTTGACTGTCAGTGAATCACTACAACAGGGAAAAAAAATGTTTTCTGGTCACTATTTAAGACAGGCAGTTGGGTCTAGTAATCATTGCCTGCTTTCCACAACTTAATAAAAATAAACAAAATAAACATGCTGGCCAGATGCAACCTGACACAGGACATCCTTTAAATATACATAGTCTCATATCACAGGTTAATTGCTGCATGCCTAGCCTATATCACTTTATGTGAATTGTACTTTTTCCAATCATTAAGTTGAGAAGAACGCAAAAAGGTGAGCACTAGCAGTCCAGTAGTCCTTTCATAATAAAAATAGTGACATTCAAACTGAATAAGTCCAGAGATTCTATGACTGGAAAATGACTGCATCTAGGACTGTAAATGTTGAAAAAGAAATTTAACAAGTTTCTCAGCAGACATCTTCAGCTTTTTAATACTCTGTGCATTCATTTAAAGGCTACAAGAGCTGATTGTACTATGAACAAGAGTAAATGGACAATGTTTATACAGCAAAATTAGAATAAAATTTATAATCTGAGTATGTTTAAACAATCATTAGTAAAAAAAACAAAGTCCAGTGCTAGATCATAGTTACAGAAACATATTTCTTCTAATAAGACAGAAGCAACTTCTGCCTTATTGATAGTGTATTAAGGATTGTCATTCAACAGTGAAAATAGCTGTGTTACATGGTAAGAGAGATAACCATCAAATAAGGTAGGTCTAATACCTTTGTTCTTCTCTGTCTAGTGATCAAATTATGAGCCATTCATAAACTCAGAATTCTAACAACAGCACATATGCTAGCTTTGTTGTCTTATATCCACCCACATTAAGTTTCAGCACTGCCCTATAATTCTGTAATATTCTATGTGTTTCAGATGAACCAAGGGAACGTTCCTGGGATTGAGAGTGCATTCCTGGCCATGGACACAGAGGAAGGAGTGGAGGTCATCTGGAATGAGGTGCAATTCAAGGACAAGAAGATTTTCAAACAGCATGAGGTATTCCATTATTATTTACAATATTACATGCAATCTAGTTCATACAGCAATTCAGATACAATACTTTAGTTTATTATGCTTTTATTATCTATAACTCTTTATAATTTTTTTAAAAAGAAAGGCCAACAGAGTAGAAGAATTAGTAATAAAACAAAAGAACAAAGGACAGAACAAAACAAAAAGAGTGCTCCTTTTTCAGATTTGACTTGTTGAAGTACTAACTAACATTACAAAAATAGAATAAAACTCTCAATATTTCAAATACTTTATATTTGAGACGTTGTTGTTAGGGGACTAAATGAGGGGAGGACCAGTGGTGCAACTGTTAAAATTACTGCATCATAGCACTGAGTTCTTTGTTTGAGTTCCTGGCTGAGGGTACTTTCCATGCAGAGTTTGCCCATTTCCCCACTAGGGGTGAGTGTGTGTGTGTGTGTGTGTGTGTGTGTGTGTGTGTGTGTGTGTGTGTGTGTGTGTGTGTGTGTGTTTGTGTGTGTGTGTGCCCTGTGGACAGCTGTCTCATCCAGGATTCCCTCTTGCCTTACTGTCACTGTTTGACAGAATAGGCTCCAGCCTCCAGCTGCTGCAGGACTCCAGATCGGAAATGACTACTAAAATTGATTGCTTGGTAAAATCTAAAGACAACCTACTTTTTGAAGTAGCTGTGAAGAGCTCCCTTTTCCAAACACTATACAGAATGGTAAGACCACAGTTTTGTTGTTGGATCTAGACATTTATTTTCCTGTTTAAATAGTCTTTAGGCAGCTGCAAGCATTGAGCAGCCCACAAGAGTTTGTGATTCCCTTTAGAAACTGTAAGAAGTACTGACATACGTTTTTGGTAAGACAAACTGAAGGCATACAGAATGTAACATTCAGGGATGATGTACTCCCAGATGTTTAGGAAAGGGGAAGTCCAATATTAATAGTCAGGGCTTCATATTTTTTATGTTTTCAGTATTTAAAAAGACTTAAAGGAAGTATATGTTTCTAACAGGTGAGACTGTTGGCATATAGGAATTTCAGAATTTGTGTTTGTGGGTCTGCAGACATGGCAATGTGCAAGAGATGTACCTTTAATGAATTACTAAATTTAAAGCTTATGTTCTTGCTGTCATAGAACTTTGCACAGAACTGTTTGCATGCTTATTGGTTTTATGTTTTGTCCATGTAAAATATTTAATTCTATGCTATTGTCTATATTCTACACACGTAAAATGTGTAAATGCTGTCAATTCTGGTGTTTTTCTCCCCAGGCCTCATGTGAAAGCAGATGTCTGCTCCGTAGGACTGTCCTGGTCATCAAAGGGAAAATATATACATCAAAAAATGACTGAAAATGTACTTGTTTGCATTAATAGTAGGCCAAATTACTGAATGAATTCATATATAGCAATAACGTGGAAAGAGGTAGCCAGATTATTTGGTAACAATGTACAATGTGTATATCAGACAGGTTATGTGGATTTAAGCTACTGACATAGCATAATTTCCATATCTAAAAGGGACTAAAATCACCAGTATATTTGCTTTCTTCCCATACATTGGATTTTGGAATATGTGATGGCAGGAAGAGTAGAGAATGGATGTCTGGATCATTTTAGACCCTTTTCAGACATATCCCAGACCTATTTCTTTGGTCTCTGATTATACTTATTGAACTTTTTTTGTGATGCTGTTATTACTTACCAAAAGGTACGTGAATATTTTTTTTACAAAAGTTTTGGCATTGAGGTTCATTACCTGGGTGCAGTTGTTTGTAGGTTAAGGTTAGAGTCAGAGCTACAGTAGAAGGTAGATGTGTGTTGTGTTTTGTTTAGTTATTGCTAAGTTTTATGTGTGCACATTTGTGTTCATGCCTGTCTTGTGAAGTGGTACTGTTCAGACTAGGGTCTTTAGTTTACTATCGTACAGAGCTGAGGTTAGGGGCAGGATTAGGGTTAGCACATATGACTAAGGTGGTGCAGGGGGGCAAAGCTGCCCACCCCAAAGCCTTTCTGTGTTGGAGGGAAGCCTTTTAGCTTATCAGTGGAAGTGGTAAGCACTAGGTAGCTTATCTACCACAAGAGTGGTTTCTGGCCCAGAAATTGTAGTTTATTGGCCATTTGGGCGGTTTTTCCATCTCTTTCAACTTTCTGATTTAAAAGCCTGCATTTGAGCTTGTTTTCCACCTTTCCTGTAACTAGTCTAGTCCAGACACAGATTTGCTGTATCCAGGACTGTTTGTAAGCTTCTGACCCCCCCCCCCCAAGCTTTTCTGTGTTGGAGGGAAGCCTTCTAGCTTATCAGTGGGAGTGGTAAGCACTAGGTAGCCTATCTACCACAAAAGTGGTTTGTGGCCCAGAAATTGTAGTTTTTTGGCTGTTTGGCAGTTTTTCCATCTCTTTCAACTTACTGGTTTAAAAGCCCACATTTGCACTTGTTTCCCATCTTTCCTGTTACTAGTCCAGTCCAGATACAGATTTGCTGAATCGAAGACTGTTTGTAAACTTCTGAGCCCCCAAAGCCTTTCTGTGTTGGAGGGAAGCTTTCTAGCTTATCAGTGGGAGTGGTAAGCACTAGGTAGTCCATCTACCACAAGAACCAGGTACAGATTCTTAGTTTTAGCACTTGAATTTGCTAATTCATGCTCAGCACTTGTTCAGAACTTGTTGTGAGCACTAAATAAGCTACAAATTACTACAGCACTCAACCTTCCTCTTTACCTAGAGGAAAACAGTTTTTGTACTTACTTTCCTCACTTGCTTAGAGAAAAACAGCTCTTATACTCACTTTCCTCACTTGTCTAGAGGAAAGTAGTTTTTTTTATTCAGATATGTCCAAGGGTCAGCTCTCAGTGTTCTCTCCTGTCTATCTGATGAACCTGGGCATCTTGGGACAATTTAGCAATTGCCTCATGTACACAGACAACCCTCTCCTCCTACCACCAAACACCACAACCTGTGAGAGATGCACTTATCTAGCCAAACTGGAGGTAAAGCTCTCTCCAACCAAGACTGAGATAGACAATCAAGAGGAGAAGGTAAGCACTTGCACTACACCACACTCATCACACAGTCCCTCTAAACCTACACCACCAAAATCCACACATAGAAACACAAAAACATTCACAGATGCTCTCAATAATAATCTGCTCAAGCAACAGAGACATCCAAAGCAGAAATGCAAGCAACCTCCACCCCCAACACAACTCAAATGACACATAGCGCACAGACTCAGTGTACAAGTACACCACAGCCCATATGGCAAAACAACGCACCCAACACACTAGTCATAGGTGACTCTATAGTCAGGCACACTGATGTCCCACTGACCAGGCTAAACAAGGAGACGGTTACTGTCAACTGCCTGTTGGGTGCCAGGATCCGCCACATAACCCACGCACTCAGGTCATTCCACAACAAGTACAAATATGACTCTGTCATTGTCCATGTTGGTGTGAATGACCTGAGACGTACCTCCCTGGACTACATGAAAAGAGACATGGAAGAGCTATCCGATCTTGTAGCTCAGGCAGGTATGACCCTAGCCCTGAGTAGCATCCTGCCATCACCCAGAATGATACCGCAGTCTTCTACTTCTTCTTCTTTCAGCTGCTCCTGTCAGGGGTCGCCACAGCAAATTAACTGTTTCCATTTCTTCCTGTCCTCTGCAAATTGCTCTGTCATCCCAACCACCTGCATGTCCTCTCTCACCACATCTATGGACCTTATCTTAGGCCTTCCTCTTTTCCTGTTACCTGACAGCTTCATCCTTAGCATCTTTTTCCCAATATACTCTGCATCCCTCCTCAGCACATGTCCAAACCAACGTAATCTTGCCTCTCTGGCTTTGTCTCCAAACCTTCCAACCTGGGCTGACCCTCTAATACACTTATTCCTAATCCGGTCCATCCTCATCAGACCCAGTGCAAATCTTAACATCTTCAACTTTGCCATATCAAGCTCTGACTCCTGCCTTTTTGTCAGTGCCACTGTCTCCAACCCATATAACATAGCTGGTCTCACTACACTCTTGTAGACCTTCCCTTTCACTCTTACTGGTACTCATCTGTCACAAATCACTCCTGACACTCTTCTCCATCCACTCCATCCTGCCTATACTCTCTTCTTCACCTCTCTTCCATTACTCTGAAGTGTTGATCCCAAGTATTTAAACTCATTCACCTTCACCACCTCCGCAGTACAAGGAAAAAATGACTGACTTCAACAATTGGCTAAGCTTCTGGTATCATTCTAAGGGTATCCAGTATCTATCTGCCTGGGACAACATGGTTGACAGACCACGATGCTTTGCCAGACATGGCCTGCACCTGCCACCCCTGGGATTCTGGATATTGGCTAAAGGTCTTGCCGCCCCTATAGTGCCTTTTTTAGGCAAGGTTCAAATGACAAATTCACCACTGTAACAGGAACAGGCAAGCAAAAACTGAGAGTAAAGTCTAAATCTCAAAATGCACTCACTCGAGGCACTCCTTAAAATGGAGAACATCGATATCTGTGCAGTGACTGAGACCTGGTTCAAGGCTCTAGAGAGCTCCCCTGCATTATCAGGCTATAACTCATACCACATTTTTTGGCCATCTAACTTGGACCAGAACACCAAAGGTGGAGGTGTGTCCATATTCATTAAGGATATCCACACCTCTAGGCTAGTTGCGCAGCATAATGCATCCGAGGTTATCCAAGTGCAACTAACTCTGGGCAAAACTGCAATCCAAATTGTAGCTTGCTACAGATCCCCCACCTTGCCCCAATATTCTCACTCCTTATTTTTTGATATACTGGAAAATATTAGGGTTCATCCAAACACCCTTATAATGGGCGATTTCAACTACCTCACCATTAACTGGGAAAACTACTCATGTACCAACTCCTTTGCTCAACGCTTTCAGGAATTCATAAATTCCAATGCCCTGGATCAACTTATCCACACCCCCACCAGGGGCAACAATATCCTAGACCTAGTCATTACCAACATGAGTGACCGGTATTCCACACATAAAGCCAACTCCTCGTTGGTCAGATCCCACCATAAGATAATCACCCTAGCTATCCGCATCCCACCCCCCACCCACCATTAAGGAAAACATGGTAAAAAATTACTCCAAAGTCAACTTCATGCTTCTTAAGACAGAAGTGACGAACTTCATGACACCCATGCAGATGAACAATACAGTTACGACTGCTGAATCCTACACAAATGCACTCTATAAGTACTTACACAAGTGCATGGATCGTGCTATCCCAAACAGAACCAAGATGCTATCCTCTAAAAAAAGGAAGCCAATCTGGTGGTCCCCTGCCATAAACAAACTCTATAACAGAAAGAAGAAACTGTTGCAAAAGAGAGTAAAATCCCATGAGTGGAGGAGCTCCCTGGTCAGCCTTAGTAAGAAGATGAGATCCCTTATAAGATCCTCCATAGCTAGCTATGAAAACAAAATCACCACTGATTCTAAGGGCAACCACAAAGCATTATATTGCTATATGAAGAATCTCAATGGCAACACCCTGATCTGCTCTGAGTTACAGCACAACAGCATGAAAATTACAGGACCAACTGATATTGCCAACATCCTGGCAGATAGGTTCAGTGCTAACTATACCCCCCTTTCACCCCCTAAAGGGCCCATATCTATACAGGTAGAATGCAGAGTCCCTGTAATCACATCTGTACAGGTAAAAGCTGCACTCTCTAAAGCCAAAAACACAGCATCCATGGGACCGGATAACATCCCAGGCTGCGTTTTACACAAACTTCAGAACGAACTGGCTACCCACCTAAGCACCATGTTCAATCATAGTCTCATGTCAGGCTTTGTGCCCACTGAATAGCACACAGCAACAGTTATCCCACTCCTATTAGCCTGACGAGCCTGGTCTGCAAGGCCATGGAACGTATCATCATCAAACTCATAAACAAAGACATTGGTAACCTCCAAACTCTGGATCCCACCCAGTTCGGGTTTGTGAAAGGCAGATCATGCCTTCTGAACCTGATCAACTTCTTTGAGCCAGTCACCAAAGCCATAGATGAGGGGAAGGTAGTTCACACAGCCTATCTTGACCTCACCAAAGCTTTCAAAACCATCCCCCATTCTAGAATTATAGCTAAACTCATTAAACTAGGTATAAATCCCTACGTCACAAGATGGGTTGCCAATTGGCTCACTGACAGAACCCACACTGCAAAAGTTGCAGACTCTAAATCTGACTACAAACCAGTGACAAGTGAAATACCACAGGGTTCAGTCCTGGGACCTCTCCTGTTTGGTATCTACTTCTCTGAAGTACAGGCTAACACAGAATGCCTCTGGCTAATGAAGTTCACAGATGACTGCAAACTGGGAGCCAAAGTCAAGTTCCCAAATGATGTGGACATCCTACAGAAGGGCTGCACTGAGACAGATGCCTGGTGTCAGAGGCATGGCCTCAAGCTCAATGCCAAAAAGTGCATTATCATCCCCTTTGGTAAAAACTCTGTACCCATGAACTACCACATAAATGGCAGTCTCCTTAATGCTGAATGTGTGATAAGAGACCTTGGGACCCAGGTGTACAGTAGTCTCTCCTCTGATAATCACATCACCACAGTAATCAGGAAATCCTTCTATGTGGCACACCTCATCCCAAAAGGGTTCTCATCCAGGAAAAAAGAGGTCATCGTTCCCCTCTACTCGACACTCATTAGACCCGTTATAGAGTACAATGCCTCTTTTGGAATGTACCTCACAAGACATCTGCAGCAGCTGGAAAGGCCACAGAAGTACCTCACAAAGAGGATTACTGGCCTCAAACTGATGTCATACACTGACCATCTCAAAAAACTCCAGCTTTACTCTGTAGCATATCACCTGCTCCGAGGAGATCTCTGCCTAACATATAAAGCAATGTTAAACCTAGAGCTGTTAGACATGCTACACCTAAAGAAATCCCAATCCCTCCGAGCTACACGCTCTAGGCATCTAAACCTTGTCACCACAATAAACAGGACATGCTGGAGGGATAGCTTCCTGTCCCAGAGACTTCCTATACTCTGGAACAAGCTACCCATCTATGTCAGGCAAAGTTCCTCATTAGCACTCTTCAAGAAAAATCTTGATGAGTGGATGGGAAATAGGAATTACACCCTGGGTATCACTTCTGTGGCTCTGTTCAACAGGGGCACAGGAAATTAACTGTCTTGGGTGGCATAAGCCAGGGAACCTTATTGGCTAGGCTTACTTAGGCCCTTGGGCCAATAGCATACTACCTACCTATGAAGCTATGAACCTATGTAAGCAAACACATTCTTTAAAGGTGTAAAGGAGCGGGCCTTTAGCTGTAAATCTGCAACAAGCTTAATGTGTTACACACACCTTGTAAATACTTGTAAATGGAAATATCTTATTCATTCATTCATTCACTCACTCATTCATTCACCAGTGTTCATCATAGCCTGTTCAGATTCCTGAAATAGATAAAAATTGTATAAGCATTCAACCACTGTGACATACATAGAGTGAATCCCAGATATAGAATTTTGTTTAAAGTTAAATATATATATTAAAGTACAAAATGTCAAATGTATTGAAAAGCAAAAAAATAAAAAAATATCATATACAAATGAAAAATAATTCACAATTAGATGATGGAGCTGTAAATGTAAATGGAAATACATTATTTTGCAACAAAACTGTGACCTCCTGCATCCCTGACATGGGGGGGGGGGGGGGGGGGCTTTACCACCATGCAAACCTGAAAATCGTTTCTATTCCAAGTAGTGCAACTTTGGTTCTAATATAGCTATTAAGAATGAGTGTGAAGGATGCAAAGGAACACAGCCTTTCCATGCAAATTTTTTTGTACTGAATTTACTTGTAAATCATAAATATTTAATAGCTTTTTAAAAGCTGACTTTGCCAATACATATGACAGCTAACAGTTAATCATTTAACTGATTGATGTTTCAAGAGTACATTGACCAATATGTCATCTTACGTGATTCACTGCGTGACTTTTGAACAGGAAAATATATATCTGCCATACTGTGAATACTGAGTAATGTTATCCTCCGAAGCAGGAATTGTAGACTGTCCTGTGATGGGATCTTTGAAGCCTTGATTAATGCTTTTGGCAATGTTAGCAATCATCTCTACCTTACAGGCATGCAAAACACCAGCTTTGTGAAAGATGCCACAGTAGGATTTGAGGAGTGCCTGAATCATAGGTCTTTCAGAATGAAAACAGATAAGGCACTGATTACTGCACAGATTCTATATGTTGCTGTGCTCTAAAACGTTGTCCTTGAATTCCTCATTTTTTAATCTTTCTCAGCTTTCTAGTCACTATAAAACCTGGTCTTAAGTTAAGATTGTTTCTATACCTAAATGAGTTGACCAGCCAGACTATTTGCTAGGTAGCAAATGCTTATAAGCACAGTTGGTGCACCTAGGTTAGGCTGCCATTGCCACTGCTGCAATATTGTATCTGGACTGCAGTTCCAGTTTCTTATTAAAGTAAAGTGCATTTTCCAACCTTGTGCATTCAGTGCAGACCCCCCTCCCCCTTTATAACTTGTTAGGCAGACAGTATGAGACTGGAATCAGATCTCATTGAAGTTCTCATCTTACGTTCACTACCTGCCTCTACCACATACCTGCATCCAATCATATACCTCTGTGTCACACTCGTCATCAAAGTCAGTGATAACTGAGGTGTTGCTATTTCATTTCCCTAGATGTAAAATCCTACTTAGTTCAGTGATCTGTGATAGAGTTGGCTGTTTACTGATCCTCAAAATGAGCCAAGCCTGGAACACAGTACCACAGGAACTCCACCAAGGTAGTAGTACAAAACGTTTTATTGAGCGCTTTCATCAGGTTATAACAAAATACTTCATCAGAATAATCTGAAATCACAAACACTCCCATTATATACACTACAAACAGTGTGAACACATGACATAAACCAAATAGCACATCTCGATGCAGTAATCAGCAGACTTTCTTAATTTAAAATCTACATAAAAATTTCTTAAAAAAAATTTTCAAGTATTTAATAACGTGTTAAAATATAAAAATGTTTTAGTTGATTTTTATATATACAGTATTTACATTTACTGCCCTTGAATAGTACAACTAAACAACATATGAACGCAGCCTAAGTAAGCTGCCAATACTGATGTTGTCATTAAGACCTGGGTGCCACAAGCATTCAGTTTAATCTGCCAGCAAAGTTCCCTAAACTCTAGGTAGTCTTCCCAGGGACCTCCTCTAGGATCTTTTTTCACCCCTTCAATAACTGCAAAAAGAAAACAGTGTGATGCAAATTTTTCTATACGCTTAAATAAAGCATTATTTCTGTTACCATTTTTTATGTCCCTATGATGTTCATAAATTCTGTACCTAAACTTTCTTTTAGATTTCCTGATGTAAAAACCATTACAGTGCTGGCATAGGGCAGCATAAACAACCCCTACAGAATTACATGAACATTTACCATTAGATTTAATAGAGGTGTGGTTGAACTTGCAGTGGTCACAATTCATAACCAAATGACATTGTGAACAACTGCCACATTTTCTAGTCCCAAATCTAGTGAGACTGCTGTAGTTAACACTCTCAGTAAGTTGCTTAATACTGGAACCTCTCTTAAATACTATCTGTGGCATAGCACCCAACGGGTTCAAAATTCCAGGGTCACTCCAAATTAGCTTCCGTTTTTTCTTCAAAATCCCAGAAATACTTCTGTGGTCATTAGAGAATCTAGTCACAAAGAGACATGCATACTTTGAGGGATCAGTTTTCTTGTTATTGCAATGCATGCTCGTAATGTTCACCCCAGTACTAACCCCTCAAATGGGCAAAATGTTCTGATTGTTTCTTTTAAAAACAATCTCTTTTTTATCATAGAAATCAAATTAGTGGGATACCCTCTGGCCAAAAACAACTCAATGAGTGTCTCACATTGTAAGAGAAAATCATCCTCAGTGTTAACCATCCGGGCAGTCCTCACAAATTGTCCTTTTACAATACCACGCTTAAGGAATTCAGGATGATTGCTCTCATAGTGTAAAATACTATTACAAATGTAGGCCTCCTATACAAATTACTAACAAAATGTTTCCTGTCCAAATCTTTTCTAATAACCACATCTAGGTAACTGATACCAGGCTCATTGTGAACAGAGGTGAATTTCAAGAAGTTAGTTGTGTTGTTCACATAATCAATAAAAGTAGTAACATCTTCTCCCATATCATTCCATAGAAAAAAATAGATCATCAATATATCATAAATATACTGTCACTTTTTTAGCAAACTCAAAATTGAGCAAGTACTTTCTCTCCCACATAAGCATAATGCTGTTTGCAAAAACAGGGGCACAAATGGCCCCCGTGGCAATGCCTGTTTTTTGTAGAAAGTACTGCCCTTCAAAGTAAACAAAATTGTTTTTTAGTAATAATTCCATCAGAGTCACTAACACTGCAACTTCATTGTTATTGAGCACTTTAATGTCATACAAAAACTCCTCAAACCACTCCAAGCCAATTGTGTGTGGGATGATGTTGTACAAATTGGTAACATCCACTGTGAGAAAACTTACACTTTCCTTAAACACAGCACTATTCCATTTGTCCAGGAATTGCCAGGAATCAACACAAATGTGTCTTTCTTCTTTTAAAATATCCTTGAGAACAAAATCAATATATTTCCCCAACGTGTGTTTTTTAGAACCAGCTGCACTCACAATAGGTATCATGGGAGGATTGTACTGGTTGTTATGTATCTTCAGAATTCCAAAGATAATTGGAACTTTTGGATGTCTGTTGAAAAGAAACTCAAGCTGACCTGGGTCCATTTGACCTTGGTCACAAAGATCTTGTAACACTAAGTCAATCCTGTGATATGACAGGTTAACAAAATGCAGTGAAACCTCTTCATAAGTACTTTCATCAAATAATAAAAGATTCATTCTGTCAACATAGTCCTCTTTACACATTACTACAACCTCTCCCCCCATTAAAAGATCAAACTTATGACTTGTCAGGCTTCATGACCCTTACTGTTTTATCCTTAGAAATATTTAACAGTAAATTTCTTTCACCAATACTTAAATTATCAAAATTGCTCACCTTCTTTTGATTTAACAGTGCTCTAAAATCAAACTCACAAATGTTTTCAAACATTACAAGACAATTGTGCATGGGAGGGTTATAAATACTTTTCTTCCATAACCCAAAACAATGTGCAATAACGTCTACACTATTGAAAAGCAACTTAAAATTTAAATTCCTAATAAAAAGTTTAAGGTCCAATGCAAGATCAGTAACGTTGGAACGTCTTGCTGGCACAAAGCTAAGACGTTTACTGAACAAATCTGCTACTGTCTGGTCAAAAATACGGTCAGAAAAATTGTATGCCACAAAGTCAGCTATTTCATTGTAAACACATACCAAATTGGCTTCCGAAAGGGAATTGTCAGACTCGTCCACCAAATTAAGGTCCAAAGTCGAGTGTTTAGTAAATTTATTAGATAGGTAGGGAAAAAAGTTCCCTTAATTCCGCTGAGTGAACCTCTTGTTCCTCCTCTGATTGTAAGAGGACCGTGGTGACCCCGAGGGCCTGTAGCTCGAGGTCTGTACGTTGTTTCCCATTCGCCTCTGGTTTTGTAACCTCTTGGACCTCCGAGGTAAATCCCGTTCTAAAGGGAATTGAGTGTTTAATTCATCTGTAGATTCTCCACCTACCTTATTGCCGCTATTGGTGGAACTTGAATGGTGGGCGGTGTTCAAGGCAGGGTTAGGTGGTTTAGGATAAGCCGTACCCGAAACATAGGCTTTTCTGTCCCTATCAATCTTTTTTTCTTTCCGGGTCTTAACCTCACTTACAATCTTGTTTGTTTTAATAAAAACATCCTTGTAGGCTGAAATAGAAGGATCAAACAGTAAATCATTGTGCAGAAGTCTATCAAGTTCAATGATCTCATTTTGCAAGGTCTCTATGGATTTGAGGTTGAACTTGATAAAAGTTTCCATTAGTTCAAACCCCTGGTGGTCAAACAAATCCAATAGTTCCTTGTACATAGCAGAATCAACTAATAGCCCAGTTGGATAAGTCCAACGTCTTAACCCTTTCGGCACCACTTTGTTTTTGATGCACTCCACAAAATATAGGTTCTCCAACTCCATTTTCTTACATTTGATCATCTTTCTTTCTAAACAAGTGAGAGACTGGTTAAAAGTCCGAACCTCAGACGTACAACCCAGGTTCCCATTAAAAACAAGGTCCTGTTTTAACCAACCTTTGTTAAATTCGTTGTTAGCCACCACTTGTGTGGAAGACACGTTAACAGTCTGCTCCGAAACAGTGTTCAGTGAAATAGGCTGCGCTGATAAAATACAACCCACCTGAGTAGCTAGTGGTTGCGACACTGTCATGCCAGAAGAAACCCCAGCTGCTTGTTGGGAAAATTGCTGAATAAGCTGGGTTAAAAGTCCAATGTTCTCCACAGGATAATTTCCCAAGGTGATAGTTCTAGTAGAAGACTCCATTTACAAGCAGGTCCCAACAAATCACAATAACCAAAAACCAAAACGAAAAAACTGTAACACCAAAATGAGCCAAGCCTGGAACACAGTACCACAGGAACTCCACCAAGGTAGTAGTACAAAACATTTTATTGAGCACTTTCATCAGGTTATAACAAAATACTTCATCAGAATAACTTGAAATCACAAACACTCCCATTAAATACACTACAAACAGGGAGAACACATGATATAAAGAACATTGTGATGAAATGTTTTCTATACGCTTAAATAAAGCATTATTTTTGTTACCATGTTTTATGTCCCTACAATGTTCATAAATTCTGTCCCTAAACTTTCTTTTAGTTTTCCCGATGTAAAAAACATTACAGTGCTGGCATAGGGCAGCATAAACACATAAACAACCCCTACAGAATTACATGAACATTTACCATTAGATTTAATAGAGGTGTGGTTGACCTTGGTGTGACCCTGGAATTTTGAACCCGTTAGGTGCTATGCCACAGATAGTATTTAAGAAAGGTTCCAGTATTAAGCAACTTCTTGAGAGTGTTAACTACAGCAGTCTCACTAGATTTGGGACTAGAAAATGTGGCTGCTGTTCACAATGTCATTTGGTTATGAATTGTGACCATTTCAAGGCCAAAAGTTGATAATAATGCAATACTTACCAGAGAAGGGAAAGAGTGAAAATCTATTTTGATTGGTTGTACAAGTACATTCTCTAAGGTAGTGTGTCTACCTGGTCTAGCAGGTAAAGAAGCAAATTGCACAAAGGTATTGTTTGTTGGTATGTCACCCTGAAGTCCACTGTATAGTGGAACCCAGTCCTTGTTAGAATCTCCCAGGACTACAGAATTACATTTACTCAAAAGGGGTAATAAAGTGTTAAATAAGGCTTCTGTTGTACTGAAGGAGGAAGAAGATGGATACTAAGTGATGACCACAGCGAGTCCGACACTGACAAATTGGTCAGTACTCTTCTGAGTTAGAAGTATTATAGGTTCATAGATTAGTACTAGGCTAGCTGCCCTTGTGGGCAATTTTAAGTCTAGCCAATTATTCCATGTGAGAATCAAACCCTGCACCTTGTGTCTGTAAGGTAAATACCTTAACTATTATGCCAACCTCTCACCAGAAAAATGACAATGACTGTACAGGTAATATTCTTTGCTGAAAGTCAAAGGATACTACCTACCTGCCTGAGTAGTTCTTTGTATATTTATGTATCCATTAATGCTGCTGACCGCTAGACAGGCTGGTCCACAGACTATTTTCAGCCATGACCCAGGTCAGTCAGGCATTCAGAAGTTTAAAAAGACAGTTACAGTTCTTTGTTATTTGTACACTTCAGACTTTGACAGTTCATTTGCAGAACAACAATGGTGTAACTTTGGGAAGATAAATACACATGACAATGATACGGCCTTTGTATGTTCTTTGTACAATTCGAGCAGTGCGATAGTTCATTTACTTAACAACAACAGAGGGAAGTAGAAGATGCAATTATATATTTGATGATGATGATGCACTATGAGGTAGTTTGCAGTTTAAAAAGATCAGCACAATGGTTTATAGAAACAAGAGCTAGAAGAGATTAATAAAGGAAAACAAAACAATATTTACAGATGTAATGTAGCAACAAACAACTGTACCGATGCAGTCTAGAAGTAACAAAGTATTTAACTATGCAAATATGAGCTAGTTACATTAGGCCCGATTAGCCATTGTCAACATTTTGACACTTGTATTCATTACTAAGAAAGGGCGGCCACGGTGGCACAGCAGTTTGTGAGGCCGCCTCACAGCAAGAGGTTCTCCGGTTCGATTCTCAGCTGGGGTGTCTTCTGTGTGGAGTCTGTATGTCCTCCCTGTGGTCAAGTGGGTTTCCTCCAGGTGCTCCGGTTTCCTCCCACATCCCAAAGACATGCTGTAGGTGGATTGGACACTCCAAATTGGCTGTGTGTGTGCCTTCTGTGGAAGATTGGGCACTGGGCTGGCACCTTGGCAATGTAAAACTCCACTGCCAATCATGAGCAAACAGGTGATCCGCTATGGCAACCCCTAACCAGGAAAAAGCCAGAAGAAGAAGTATTCATTACTAAGAAGCTGTAGGAGGACATTTTAAGCTTAGCCAATTTCCCTTTTGGTGCTTGAATTAACATTTTATGATTGGTCTTACCTATCCTATGTCTGATAATTGTATATTAGCACTAGTGAGAATAAATGTGATCATACCATAGATAATTTGAGGGGACCCATGTAAGGGATGCAGCATTTAGGAACTGTCTCTATCCATTAGTGGCATGAGGGGCAATCCTGGAATACATTTTCTATTACCCATCCTTACATCCAAGTTGCATTTGAATGTGGATAGGGATGAGCTCTGTTTTACACAACATTCAGTTTAGATACTTGGGCTGAGTATTTCTGATGCCATTTGACTTGCTGATGTTCAATGGGTCCATCTGTATTAGGTCGGAGGATGCCTTGTATGCCAGACACATGTCACCTCTAAGCACTCTGTAGGATACTGAGTATAGTGATAAATTTTTGAGGAGGGCCATGCAAGACCTATTGTTTAGGACCTGTATCCTTTTAGTAAGGTATCTCTATGAGTATTCCAATTGTTGCATATGTCTGGACAGACACATGCCAAAGCAGGCATTATGCAAAATGATTGATCTAATGAGGGCTTTGTAAATGGGGACAATAACATCTCTAGATCTAGTCACCCTCAATTTGTTTATAAGCTGTGCAATAGAGAAAGACTTTCTTATGACTCTGGGCACATGTTGGTCAAAAGTTAGGTCACTGTACACATAGCTTCCCAAATGCCAAACAACTGAGTAATTTCTCAGGGGCATTGTAAATTTGGCAGCTCTCTGGAGTAGATGACTTCCCAAAGGATACGATAATGTATTTCTTGGAGTTTAGTTTCAATTCATGATTTTGGCACCAGTTATTGTTTAGGACAAACCTTCCTGCATGATGGTTAAGTCATTTGGGGATTCAATAACTGCTCCTAGCTTAAAGTCATCTCAGACTTAGTCAGCCAAAACCTTTTGGTATTTCCTTTTACTTTTGAGATGTATATGCCAAACAGAAAGTCTCAGCACCAAACCCTGGAGACTCCATTGGTGACTGGTCCCTTCCCCTATTTTGATCTCCTGCATCCTGTGAGCAAGCATACATATATGCATTCTTTGATTCACCTTCCTGATTGTATTAACCTGATTGCATTAAATTATATTCCTTGTATAATACAGCACCACTTGTTCAAATGTGTTTTATATTTGTAGTTTGGAACAGTCTTCTAGTAAACAATGAAACAAAATATATGAACCAATAATGACAAAACTGCCAAATTCAGAACATTTCCATCATTAAAGTCTACTTCCACACCCACACTTTAAATAGAATGACAGCAGTGTAAGCCATAGGCAGCTTGCACAGTTTCTCGCACTTATTTTCAATTTCATTTTTTTTTGGGGGGGGGGGGCAAAAGGTCAGAAACCAGGGACACATTTTAAACATTGCTTGTATAATTCTGTAAAGTTGCTAGAATAAAATGTTGTGTTACCACCATGCATTTCACTAGTAAGTCTTGAACCCAGAACCCTATGTACTAGGATCAGAGTAGCATGCCACTGTGCTAAATCAGCAGCTTCCTGAAAAATAGGAAGAATGAAACTTACTGGCTATCATTTAGTGAATTCATTTCTCACTTCAGTTCTCACCACAGCTCTTAACTCTTAGCACAAAAAACCTGGGAGAATACAAATTCAGTTCTCACCACAGCTCTCAACACTTATCACAAAAAACCTGGGAGAATACAAATTCAGTTCTCACTATAGCTCTCAACTCTTAGCACAAAAAACTGGGGGAATACAAATTCATTTCTCACTATAGCTCTCAACTCTTAGCACAAAGAAACCTGAGGGAATACAAATTCACTTCTCACTATAGCTCTCAACTCAACACAAAGAAACCTGGGAGAATACAAATTCACTTCTCACTATAGCTCTCAACTCTTAGCGCAAAGAAACCTGGCGGAATACAAATGCAGTTCTCACTATAGCTTTCACCTTTTAGCACAAAGACTTAGCACAAAGACTGTCCACATATTTAATTATCTGGTATCCTTCCAGTACTTGAGTAGCATTTGCTTCTCACTGTTCATTACCACACTGCCCTAATCAGTGTTAAAGCAATTAAAAATATATGACTTTTTTGTATGACATGTTTACCTCCAAACACTGCCCAGAGGTGAAATTATCTAATGTTCTGCCAGTATTAAAGGCAAAAGAACATAAAAACAGAAAACCATCCCAGTTTCTCTAAGTACTCACTCATCTAACTGATGAATGGGTACTTGTAAGCATTGATATCATCTGCTAAACCAAGTAGGCAACTCATCCATCATACACTGTCCCCTTAAAAAGTTATTTTTTATCCCAGCTTGAGCAAAACTGTCTCCTTAAAAAGTATGTTATAGTTAAGTAAGATTAAGCAATGCATTACCTAGTAGCTTTGATTGGTTGATTTGAATTGTGTGCTTTTTTTTAAATTTATTTCTGATGAAGTTCATTCTGATTCAAAGAATGAAAATGCTAAAACATCAGTGGTGATGGTGATAGCCTTTCAGCCACCAGTGATTTTGGAAATATTGATATCAGCTGCATCTCAACAAGTGACATCACTGCTTGCGCCACATTGTAACAGGGCATGGATTTCCTACCCATGCTTGTTGTTATGTGGCAAATATAAAAAGGGATATGCTAATTTGTAACATGCCATATTTTAAAACTTAATTTTTTTTGATAATTTGAACATTTTAATAAGGGTGAAATCTGAGTTATCCCCATGCCTTGCACAGTTACACTCTCAACTGCTTGCTAAGAAAAACTGGCACCTAGTCTTAACTGGTTAATTATATGTTTTCAGATCTGAATAATGCAGTTAATTAGTTCTTATCAAATATTTTACTTGCTGTACAGGGGAACATGTCCCTAAATCACCTCAAAAAATAAGGTCTAACAATGCATCCTGGCTGAATGCTGATTTAAAAAGAACATAAAAAATCAGGGACAGACAAAACTGTCAATACCATATCTCACCCATTACCACTTATTAAATGAGCTAAAGTAGGCTTTAGTGATTTAATGATAAAATTGTTTAAAAGGTACCTTAATCTGCACACTCAGCATACCCACCGGTGTAACACATATTCTTCTTTTCTACCCAGTACAGTAGAACCAAGGTCCATTTCTGTTCAACATCTTTATAAATGAAATGCATAAATATTGCATAAGACAGCAACATTATCCAGTATGCAGATGACTCTCTAGTGCAATAAAAAATGCTTCTATAGACCAATAGCTTGTAAAGTCACATGCTTGTCTAAACACCAAAAAGACAAGGATAACACTCTTTACCTCCAGTCCTTCAAAAGGAAACCATAAAGAAATGAAAACTATTTCACAAAATAACAGTGCATTAGAATGAGGAATTGCAAATATGTTTGTAGGAGTCATCATTAACCAGCATTTAAAATTTGACCAACATAATTTAATTGTTAATGAAAAAAATGTGGATCATCACACAAAGCTATAACATACCTTACAGGCTTCAGTCATTGGACTATTGCTTGATCACTCTATTGACACAGCCCTCTCTATGTTCTAGCTATGCTAATAAATATTCATTCAACCCATATAAAAATACAAAAAACTAAATATACAACAAATTTCCAAAGGAGAACGTATCACTGTATCTGTCCAAAATAAATAAATAAAATGCCTAAAAATACAAAGTACATTGACTCTCTCCCATTTAAAATTATCCCACAGCATCCTTTATATTGCAAGGATCCTGCTTTGCAACACTTAATTTGGAAATCTACTCCTGCTATACAACTCCAATCTTAAACAGAGCATTCCACTAGTACAAAAATCAAACAGACTCTAGTGAACATTCCTATGTGGCAACTATGAAGCAAAAATCTGGAACTAGTACCAAATTGCATCAAAAAAGAGCACATTTGTGCAGCCATTGCATTAACACATATAACTTTCGGGGTGGAAAAGATTGTCTCTCCCATGGGTGTATGTGGGGGTCATCTTGCATTTCTTTTTTTTTTCCATTTTTTATCCAGACAAGGTTAGGACTGGATATTTGATAAAATATCTTGCAAAATGACAGTTCCATAGAACTGATGTGGTATAACCTGATTCAGCTATAAGTCAATAAGTTATAGTTGAAGTGCCTTATTTCCATGAGTATTTTACAGCATTCCATTTGATGCAGTAGTAGAAGGAACTTACTATATATTCCAGTCCGATAGATAATAAAGCCTCAAACAAGTACCTAAGAAACCTGCCTGTATATTTATTTGTAAAGAAAAGCAGTCACATGTTGGAAGCATGTTAGTCAGGTGAGCAAGAACCATCGTTAGCCAACGTAATCTGTATCTCAAGGCTTGAATTGTGCTCACTATTCACCTGGATATATAATGTTTAATGACAGAATAATACTTAGTCAATTTAGATGACTTCTAGTCACAGAAATACTTCTAAAACTTGCCTGACTTAGTAGGTGGTATATTACATACAACATATATTGTATATGCTTATAATCTAATCTTCTTGCAACTAGATCATGGCTAAAAAAAGATTGTATGATCCAGCCCACTTACTGGATGGATGGATGGATGGATGGATCGATGGATGAATAAAAACATAAACGTCCTATCTTCTTATGTACCTTGTGAATGAGCTCTTGTGATTTTATTTATTTATTGACATTTGTTAACCGGGTTGGTCCTGCTGGGCTTTTGGGCCCTTTTTCAGAGGAGACCCGAGGAGAAAAGCTTCAAAATATATGATATACAAATACATTAGAAATTTAAACAATTGTACAGTCATTAAGTCTAAGGTAGTAGAGTATACATATATACAAGTTACACAGAGTGCAACTACAGTAGTGTGTGTGCAAATGCATCAGGCTCAGAGGGAAAGCAAACAATCAAACAAGTATAGAGACAAGTACAAATTTACTATTTCACACAGGGGGTTCCTGTGCAGTCAACCAAACTTAAAATAAAAAAATGGAGAAAGGAGCCTATCTTATCTCTGAGCTTCCAACACTCACAAAAAGGCAGATCAGAAAGTCAAGAAAATGATAGGTACATTTATAGATGTTGTATTGAAAATTATCATTCAGAAGGCCATTGTCTTTCCACAACTCATGGAAAATCTGGTAAGAATCTAGAACTTGGAATACATGATTACTTTTAAAAAAGAGATTTCATAGAATAACACACCAGATCACCTGTTCAACAGAGACACAATTAGATTTCTATCATTCCCTTCTTTTTGCATTAGGTAATACTTTCAATTAAAGTATAAGACTTTATTATCTAGTTTTTGCACCTTATCAGGTTATAACATGAACAAAATCATACAATTAGATTTCAATCATTCCCTTCTTTTTGCATTAGGGAACACTTTCAATTAAAATATCAAAGAATAACGTAACTCCAGAAGCACTCATATCTGTCCATCCTTATGTCACACATTAAATGCATCATTTTGGTTTAACCTTGTCATGTGATCATGGCATTGGCATAATGGAGGGATTTGTATGCCTTGTATTCCTTGGGGACATTTTATGAGGGCATTGGCATTCCTACTAGGGTCACTCTTGACAAATCTTGTCTGACAGAAAAGAGTAACAGGCAAATATGAATCAAAAATCTTACACATTATTTAGCCTCAGCTAGACACAGGAGTAATGTTTCTCAGTGAGTGCCTGAAGTGTGGGCAACCTATGTAGTATCTCAGCCCATAGAAATAGCTTCCAGTCACCTTATTCGCTTAAAAACAGCAATGTGAATGATAAGAGTTGGTAGATTAAGATAGACTAGTCAATGGCAAAGGAAAATGGCTGTTAGGACATAGAATATACCTTATTGTGGGGGTTAGAGGTGGAGATTATGCCAGACAGTGAAAACTACCAGCTAGACTTAGTTGGGCTTACCTTAAAACACAACTGTAGACTCACTTCATGAGTTCATACTCTGAATATTACTACTGGCAGAGGCCTTTTTGGGTGTGGAGATAATCGTGAGCCCTTAAGTGCATACTGTACAGTTGACGTTGATGCTAATACATGAAAAGGGTACCTCAGCTTGAATGGCACTTGTACAAAGGTAAGCTCTATATGTTAATTGTACATGTGTACCTAACAGTTATTTTGGAGTTTTGGCTTTCAAAGTATCACCTACTGACTCTCAAGTTATACAGGGAGACTTTGTCCCTCTCTCAGAGAACTATGGATACACACACACACACACACACACACACACACACACCCTTATTTTCCTACCTTACTTCATTCCCCACCAGATCGTCCTGCAGAAGTAAATCGCTCACCATGTACTTCATTCTGTTCTGCAGCCAATAGTCCAGTAATTTTGTCCCACAGCAGTAAATTGCAAATTTCTCGCTCACTTGTATTTGAGTCAGCTGGAAATGCATGAGCTCCTTCAGGCTTCCGGAAATGCCTTCAGCTCAATTCCGACAGGCTGAAACAAAGAGGAAAAAAAATCGGATGGATCTGCTGCAAAAGTGGGGGGGCCACCCCCCTCGCTCAATGGTTCCAGTGCCCATCGGTGTATTCTAGGCCACTGGGTCCTATATAAGCCTTGCTAAGCATCCCAAATGTATTCTACAAGTTTATGGGCTGGCCTTTGTAAGTCTAACCAAGCTTCCCAGATGTATCCCACAAGTCTGTGTACCTTAGAGGTTATTTTAAGGGGTATTTCTAAGCTAGGCACAGGGGCAGCTCGTGCTATTGGGCTGCAGTACTGCAGCCCCCAGCTGTAAAAAAGAGAGAAAATAAAATAAAAAAGAAAGAATAAACAAACGCGAGTCCCAGAACTTTGCACATGCACACTCATGGCGTTTCCTGATATCCAGACTGCTAATGAACCAGTCCAGAGCATGCGCACAGAAACTGGACTGCTGGTGAGACAGTCCAGATTAGGAAGACAGCATTCAACAGCAGAGATCCCAGAAGTATATGCAGTTACAACTGCATAGACTGGAAGGGGATTGGACTGCAACGTCTGCAGGCTGGGTAGCAGCCTGCTCTCACGGGAAGGGGAAGGTCTCGCAGGCTTTTTACAGCAGGATGGACAAACATTGCAGCAATGGATTCTATTGCAAGAATGCAACAGACTCTCATGGGAAGGGGAAGGTCTCACAGGCTTTTTACTGCAGGATGCACAAACTTTGCAACAATGGACTTTACTGCAGGAATGCAACAGACTTTCATGGCTAGCATTTTATCAACAGAGTCAGACTCAGGTAGGGTGTGTGTGTGTTTGTGTGTGTGTGTGTGTGTGTGTGTGTGTGTGTGTGTGTGTGTGTGTGTGTGTGTGTGTGTGTGTGAAATGCCCCAGTTAAATATACCTGGTGGCTAAAGAGAACTCAGGAAATATACCTGGTAGCTAGACTCAAACCCTGTACCTCAGGAGCAGGTAACAAGAGCTTGAATTCCCTACCCACCACCACTTGTGAAATGTTTGCCTCATTTTTTTTGTTCTTGTGAAATTTGTGGTTTTCTGGATTTTGTATTCACTAAATAATGACAGGCATTTGAATTTCAGACTTCATATTCTTCAGAAAGTACATGGTAAAACAAAACTTTTTTATTCTAGCAATTTTCTGCTTATAAGATCAATATTTGAAAATTGTCCCTATTTTTGGGGTTGTATTCCCCCATTATTGGCTTTGTTGAGGGTTTTTTGTGCTAAGAGGTTTAGAGCTATGGTGAGAACTGAAGTGTCTGAATATGTTTGGGGGCTGCATTCCCCCATTATTGGCTTTGTCCAGGTGTTTTGTGCTACGAAGTTGAGAGCTATGGTGAGAACTGAATTCACTAAATGATAGCCATTTAAGGTTGAGTCTACGTGTCTTTCAAGAAACAGCTGATTTGGCATAGTGGTATGTTGCTCTGACTGTAGTGCTCAGGGTCCGGGGTCCAAGACTTGGCAGTGAAATGCATGGTGGTAACACAGCATTGTAGTCTAGCAATGTTCTAAGATTATGCAAGCAATGTTTAAAATGTGTTCCTAGTTTTGGGGCTTTTGTCCCCCCCCAATACATTTTGTTTTTTCCAGATTTCTTGTGCTTCAAAGTTGAGAGATACAGTTGAGTGTTGAGTGGATTTTACAAGGAGCTGAGAGCTTGAAGAGAAGTTTAATGCTGCTTATGCTGAGTCTGCTTATATTGTTAATAGCACAACAGGTAGTTTACTTACTTTTGGTGCAAAAGGCTGTGGGTTCTACTCCCACAGTATATAGATGCATTGCTGGTACTGTACTGTGTACTTTTAAAGGGGGTGGATGCTGCAGTCCTGAGAATGTCCTCTTTGGCGGAGATACCTAGTAATGATGAAACCTGTTAAAAGTTTGCCATCCATTCCCTATTGCAATATTACTAGCTTAGCATTTTTTAATGTACCATAGGCAATATATTCCTCAACAGCAACAGGCACTTTATTTGTAGATGAAACAATGAAATATAAAGTTGTTTGCTAGCAGCAACATCTTCATTAGCTACAGATCTCTTTAATGTGGAATTATTTAGATGACTTTTACTTCTGCAGATATTGAGCATATTTGCTGATCCTGATGGATTATAGAAGTTTGAGTAGACTTTTATGATGGAAATGTTCTGAACTGGGCAGTTTTGTCATTACTGGTGCATGCATTTTGTTTCATTGTTTACTGGAAAAATATTCAAAACAATAAATTTGAAATGCCATCTAACAGCTGTACTGTATTATACATGGAATATAATTTAATACTTTTTTAAATCTTTTTTAAAGTTTTTGTCTATCCTTCCAGCATGTCGAGGGATCAGTTGCTAGTATCCTCTCCTGCTCAGCTGGTGAACCTGGGAATACTGAGGCAATGTTACAATTGCCTCATGTACACAGACAACCCTCTCCTCCTCCCACAAAACACAAATACATGCGAGAGATGCAACTATACGGCCAAACTGGAGGCTGAGCTCTCTCAACACAGGACTGGCAAGACCAGTCAGGAGGAGAAGGTTACCACACACACTATAGACCCAGTCTCACATAGCACCATTACAACCTCAAATCATACACATAAACACACAAAGACATACTCGAGGCTCTGATCAAAATCTACCAAAACAGCAGAGGCCACCAAAGCAGACACCCAAACAACCACCACCTCAGAACACAACACCTGCAACACATAGACCTCACAGTCAGAGTGTCAAACAGTCACAGCCCTTAAGGCCAAACACAATGCCAGACACACTAGTCATTGGTGACTCCATAGTCAGACACACTGACGTCCGCTCACCAGACTGAGTAAGGAGAAGGTCACAGTAAGCTGCCTGTCGGGCGCTAGAATCTGCCACATAACGCAAGCACTCAGGTCTCTCAACAGCAAGTACAAATATGACTCAGTCATTGTCCACGCTGGTGTAAACGACCTGAGGCGTACCTCCTGACGACTACATGAAAAGAGACATTGAGGAGCTCTCTGATTATGTAGCCCAGGCAGGTATGACCCTGACCTTGAGCAGTATCCTACCTTCACCAAGAGTGATGCCACAATACAGAGATAAGATGATCAGCTTTAACAATTGGCTTAAACACTGGTGTCATTCAAAGGGGATCCAGTATCTGTCTGCCTGGGATGACATGCTAGACAAGCCACGCTGCTTCGAGGCGGCTTGCACCTGTCACCCTGGGATTCCGGATATTGGCAAAGGCTCTTGCCACCCCATAGTGCCTTTTTAGGCAAGGCTCAAATTCTAAACCTACCACCCTAGAACACAAAAAGGAAAAACTAAGGGTAATGCTGCTCAATGCCAGAAGTCTAAATCTCAAAATGCATGCACTCGAGGCCCTTCTCAGTATGGAGAACATCGATGTCTGTGCTGTGACAGAAACCTGGTTCAAGGCTCCTGAGAGCACCCCAGCTATCAGGTTTTACCTCATATCATGCCCGGCCCCAAAATCCGGACAATACCAAGAAAGGAGGGGGTATCCATATTCATCAAGGACACCCACACCTCAAGACTGGTGGCAACGCACGATGCATCGGAGACCATCCAGGTGCAATTAACCATAGGCAAGACTGCTCTGCAAATTGTAGCATGTTACAGGCCACCCTCACAAACTCAGGAACCTCACATGGCCTTCCTGAAAACACTAGAGGGATAAATGTATCACCAAACACCATCATACTAGGTGACTTCAATTACCCTAATATAGACTGGGAACACTACTCAAGCCCAAACACCTAGCCCAAAAGTTCCTGGAATTCATAAACTCAAATGCCATGGAACAACTAGTCACCATCCCCACAAGAGGAGATAACATACTTGATCTCATCATCACGAACATGGGAGCACAATGTTCAACACTGGAAGTATACCCCTCACTGGTGAGATCAGATCACAAACTAATCTCGCTGGAGGTCCTCATCCCACCCCCACCTGATATAATAAAGACCACAGTAAAGAACTTCTCAAAAGCCGACTTCTCACTTCTAAAGATAAGTGTGGTCTCCTTTAAGGCCCCCGAGCCGGCCAAAAACAGTACTCAAGCCGCTGAATCACTTACAAACACCTTCTACCAGCACCTGCAGGACTGCATGGATAAGGCAATCCCAAACAAAACAAAGACTCTTAGTACCAAAGGCAAGCGTCCAGTCTGGTGGACCCCAGCCATAAACAAACTCTACAATAAAGGAGGAAGCTACTACAAGATAGAGCAAAATCCTTAAAAGGTAAGACACCCTTGATCACTATAAGTAAAAAACTAAGAGCTCTCATAAAATCATCCAAAGCAAATTTGAGAGAAAAATAGCTAAAGACTCAAAAGACAATCATAAGGCCTTCTTTAGCTATGTTAGAAACCTAGGAGGAAACTCCCAGATATGCTCAGAACTAGTTCAAAATGATGTGAAGATTACTGATCCTACAGACATTGCCAACATACTGGCTGAGAGGTTCAGTGCAAACTTCTGCCCCCCTCCCCGCGCAAAAGGAGAGATATCTATACCAAACGATTGCAGCCCCCCAAACATCTCCAGCGCCCAAGTGAGAACTGCTCTCTCCAAAGCAAAAAACACAGCATCCATGGGACCTGATGGTGTCCCCAGCTGTGTGCTCCACGAACTCAATGAGGAATTAAACCCACAGCTAGGACAGCTGTTTAATCAAAGTCTTACCTCTGGATCATTACCCAGGGGTGGCACTGCAACTGTGGTCCCACTTCACAAAGGCGGTGCCTCCACCGACCCTGGAAATTACCGGCCATTAGCTTGACAAGCCTTATCTGCAAAGCCATGGAGAGGATCATAATGGACCTCATAAATAAAGACATAGGAATTTGCAGACTTTGGATCCAACCCAGTTTGGCTTTGTCAAAGGCAGATCATGCCTTTTAAACTTGGTTGACTTCTTGAAACAGTCACCAAAGCCATTGACAAGGAAAGGCAGTCCATACAGCCTACCTCGATCTGGCTAAGGCCTTGATACAATACCCCACTCGGGTATCATTGAAAAACTCATCAGCTTAAATGTTAACCCATACATCACAAGATGGGTTGCAAACTGGCTGAGTGACAGAACCCACAGGGTCAGAGTTGCTGGCGCCATGTCAGACTCAAAGCCTGTCACAAGTGGTGTCCCACAGGGCTCAGTCCTGGGCCCACTCTTGTTTGGCATCTACTTTTCAAGTACAAGCAAACACAGGAGGGTTATGGCTGACAAAGTTTGCAGATGACTGCAAACTGGGCGCCATAGTAGAAAACACATCTGACACAGATATCCTTCAGAAGGGTCTCACAGAAACGGATAACTGGTGCCAGAGCCACGGCCTGAAGTTAAATGCCAAAAATGCATAGTCATACCCTTTGGGAAAAACAAGGTTACCCCTAGCTACCAAATAGGTGGCAATCCACTGAGCACAGAAGAAGTTATCAGGGACCTGGGGACCCAGGTTGATAGTAGTCTGTCATTCGACACCCATGTAGCTAAAGTAGTTAGGAAGACCTTCTACATTGCCCACCTTATCATGAAGGGATTCTCATCTAGATCAAGGGAGGTCATAGTCTCCCTTTACTCATCACTCATCAGACCAATGATTGAGTACAATGCCCCATTCGGGATGTATCTGACCCGACACTTGCAGCAGCTGGAGAGGCCACAAAGTTCCTCACCAAAAGGATAAAGGGTCTCAAAATCTGTCCTATGCTGCCCGACTGAAAGAACTCCAGCTCTATTCAGTTCGCCACGCTCAGAGGTGAGGGTGACCCTTGCAACATACAAGGCCATGTCAAACCCAGATTTGATGAATATGCTTCACCTCAAAAAATCAGATCCATCAGAGCCCACAAGGGCGGAGAGACTTAAACCCACACACGCTAATAGGGGGGCGTGCTGAGGGGATAGATTCATCACCCAAAGACTCCCTGCTGTGGAACAAAATCCCGTACATGTGAGGCAGAGCACTCGCTGGCCTTGTTCAAGAGAAATCTGACCAATGGATGGGCTAGGCTTGTAAATGCCCTCGGGCAGATAGCCTAGTATGAACCTATGAACCTATGAATACAATCAGGAAGGTATATCAAAGGACACGTGTATGTTTCCTGTGCAAGGGGCTTATGATTTGAAAACAGCCCAAAGTTAATCTTTATCTGCCACTGGCCAGATGAATTTTCTCTGAATGTGGGATTCAATGCTGTTTCAATGAATGTGAGTTTCAAGGGCAGAAAAGTTTTAATGCTAAGTCTATTTTCATTGTGAGACAGCATTGCTTTGTTTAGCAGATGTCTATTAGCATTTGTGCTGTAAAATGTAAAACAAAACTTTTACATGAAATCCAAATTATCATAGAAGTAAAGCAGTATGCACATTGCAGTGTTTATGGTAAATGGGATGAAATAGCCAAGTAATGGAACATTGGAATACTGCAGGGGGGAGGTCCCATTCAGCCATGATTTAGTGAGGGGGAATGGTGGCAAACTCAGACAGCCCTGGCTGAACTATACCTCTTAACTGTCTAGATTTTTGCAGAATTAATAGGTTTTTGCTTCTTATTTTTGGTTTGTTCCTCATAAAATGTGTGGTTTTCTGGCAAATCATTTAGGAATGAAGTCACTAAATAATTACGATAGACATTGAGTTTCAGACTACATACTTTTCAGAAAAATGAATGTTAAAGCAATACCTGTTGTTCTGTCAACTAAGTTTATACAAGAGCAATTTTTAGTACTGTTTATATGTTCCCCCAATATATTTGGCCTTGTCCAGATTTCCTGCATTAAGAGGATGAGAGGTACATGGAAATAAATCACTTTATAGAATTAGGTATATCCAAACCACTCAACTGTCCCTGATTTTGGCTCAAAATGTTGCTCTCTCCTAATATTCCCTCCACAAAATGCAAATTTGGAAGAAAACATGGAGGGTTTACAATTAATAAATAATTGTAATGATCAGAGTTATAGATTGCTTTTAATTTCAGAAATGCATGTAGATTCTCTTATTTTATCAGCTGCTCAAGTTAACAGTACTAATATTAAAAAAGTATCTCTTCTTTGACAGGTTCCCAACTGTACTATATTTTGCATCACATTTTTGGTCCATTTTTCATAAAATTATAGTTTTCTGGTAAATTAGTGGCAAATCATTAAATACTGAAGTTAGAAAATAATGACAGACATTTCAATTTCAGATTTCATATCCTTCAGAAAATTCATACTTATGCAAGACCTAATATTCTATTATCTTTCTAAGTTTATAAGAGCAATATTTAAAAATTGTCCTTATTTTTGGGCCTTTGTCCCACTTCTGTTTATGGCTTTGTCCAGATTTCTTGCTCTGAGGCTGAAAGGTATGACAAATGTGTCAGGGCTATCACTGTCAGCCAGAGACATTTCAAATTGCGAAATACTTGTTGCACTCCACTTCCCCACATAGTGACTCTGGATGTGTCCAAGCGAGACAAGGAGCAGTTATGCAATGTAAGTGTGCAGAGTATCCCCAACACAAGTACTACAGTGGCTTTTCATCTGTCCTTGATTTTGTAGAATGTTCTTGTTTTCTGTCATATTTTTATACTGTTGATTTATGCTTCTTCTTATTCAGAAAATGCATGTCTTTGCAGTGCCTGTTGCTCTGTGTATAAGTAGTAATGCTTTAATGACCATCAGGTAAGCTTGTCTGAGACTGTAAGATGCAAGTAAGCTTTAATAAGCATACCACTAAAGAATTACCAACATTGAAAGCATTTTTGTTGTTGCCATGCAAAGAATATTTACATAACTAGATAGCGTATAAGTCTTTGGTATTGAAATGCATATGACAGTATTTGTAATAAAGGAAAGGATTACAGTATTTTCAGAAGCTCATTACATTTGTTGGAGACTTGCACTCATCTTTGCAGGCTTTACCTGTAAACTAAACAGAATGCCAATCTATCATGTGTGGTCCATAACCTGTGCAGTAATCCTTTAAGCCATTTGTCTTGAGCTTTTTTCTTGTTTGCTGTTCATTTTTGACTTTGATCATGTTTTCCCCATGAAATAAGTAGATAGTTGTTGTCAGGCAGCAGGTCTTTTTTGATAAGAAACATTTTTACAAGTGGGGCTATCACAGAAATTGCTACTTTCAGCATGTTACTTGGTACTTTTATAAAGCTAAATATAAATTATAATTAAAACTGCAGTGCAAGGAGAAGTGGTTTGAGTTAAGTGCTGCTTGTTTTTTATACTTGATTTGACTGGCATTCCTGTAATGTATTTAAAAAGTAATTTATTTTTTCATGCCTCACAACCTTTTTGTTTCCATCTAGATATTAAGTAAGCTGTCATGTAGCCAATGCAGTGAAATATTTTTTTTCTTCTACAATTCATTTTGTCTTGATTGGACTCTCATAATGATGATTTGGCAGTGGTACCCAGGGCAGCATATTTAATTAAAGTTCCAGTTTTTGTATTTTTAGCATAGATCCACCCATTTCTAGTTGGCCACACCCCTTCCCATTGGCCACACCCATTCAGCTCTCTCCTGCAGCCCCCCTTTGATTTGAAGTCACCAGCCACCACTGGCTAGGCAAGATTGCCAATGAATATGGGAAAAAAATGGAGCCACAATTGAGTCTTGAGGTACTCCTGCTAAAATGTTTCCATTGTTGGATATACTAGGACCATGTATAATGATAAAATGCCTGTTAATTGGGTATGAAGTGACCCAACATAGTGAACTGCCACCTATACCAAAGCTGGCTAGTATTTTAATTGGAAAGTTATGGTTGACAGATTCAAAAGCACACTCTAGGTCAATGAAAAGAGCACCCAATAGCAGACTTTTTTTCCATAATCTCAAAGATAAAGTTAGTTTCAGTAAATAATACTGCTTGTGTGATATCCATATATCCATATAAATCCATATATATATATATATATATATATATATATATATATATATATATATATATATATGTATGTATGTATATATATATATATATATATATATATATATATATATATATATATATATATATATATATATATATATATATATACATATATATAGTTAATTTGTAAAAGCTATGTTGTATGTTACTTAATAGGTCATATTTGGAGATATATTCCACTAGATGCTTATAAAAATGTTTTTCTGTTACCTTAGCTAGAGGGCAAAAAATTGAGACTGTTCTATAGTCAGGAGGGGGACCTGGAGGTTTGAACTTTTGAATGTGAGACTCTGATAATCTGTTCCTGGGAGTACAAAATTGTTTTGTAGTAAGACTAAGGTTAGTAATGTGTGGTATTGGCTAGCAGATGTCTTCTGCAGCCATTTCCATAAACTTTTGATTCAGTGCTGAGTCTTTCACTAACTTTCTTGCATCTATAGTTTCAGGTTCCCTTAGTACCTGTTTAGAGGATATAATATTGAAGTAGAATGATGAGAGGTCACAACAAGTATTGTGTCAGCTTTAGTGGTGTTTCTTGTCTGTTTGGTTAGATGAATTGTGTGGAGTGGCAGTGGTGGATATAAGTGACTTTATGTTGTTATGCAGGATGATCTGTCTATTTCAGGGGAGTTTGAAGGTCATTTGTCATCAATCATGCCAATGGCCTATGTCTTATGTAAGCTGATTTTTCTGTATTAGTGTTAATTCATTTCTGTTGTCTGAGATTGTAAAGTATCTATTTTTGTTAATATTGGATGGGTCTGCTTCTTGTAGTTTCCAGGCTTCATAACACTACTGAATAAAATGATACACGGATGCACATAGATCACTGCAAACACACTTGCCATTTATTTTATAAAACAAATAAATGCTTTCCTCGATTGTCATAAAATACTTCATCAGATACTACAAGGTAACTAACAGGAAATTTAAAAGCTAGTGAACTGTCACATGAATTCCTGAAGTTCATTTCTTAAAGTGACACAGTGATATCTTACAACCATTAAAAAAATCAGCATAACAATTGCAAGCTAAATAAACATTCAAAATTCAAGCATAAAATCATGTAATGACAAAGTAATAAAACCTTTTTAAATTATAGTTTCATCACCTGTAAGCTTTTAGTTTTAATAGACAGGTAATAGATGAAACTTCATTAAGCCCTGGACTACTGCCTTAACTGACAATACAACTCTTTCTTTTCTAATAGCAGACCTCATGGATCCCCCTTGGGTTCACATTTAGTTGTTCTAGCACCACAAATTTAAACTCATAACCTGGACAGTCAATGTTTAGATAAGGCATTTTTGTTACTCTTCTTCCTGTTGTCATAAAGGTATTCATAAATTCTTTCTTTTAACATATGCTCAGTTTTACTAACATAGAACCCAGAGCAGCTCTTGCACAGAGCTAAGTAAACAACACCTTTTGTTAAACAGTTGTGTCTTCCTTTCACTTTGAACTGTTGTTTTCTTCACTATGAAATGAACTGCAAAGTATACTTTTGCAATAATTACAGCTCCCACAGTGATGCATTCCATAAATAATGTCATCTCTCTTTTTCCTTTTCTGAAATTCAAAACTATTTTTAAAAAAGTTAAGCCTTTTCTGTATATAATAACTGGCTTGTTACCTA
The DNA here is from genome assembly GCF_019279795.1 of Protopterus annectens. NCBI lineage: Eukaryota > Metazoa > Chordata > Ceratodontiformes > Protopteridae > Protopterus > Protopterus annectens. The sequence continues at coordinate 1,412,956,623 of NC_056732.1, read as the reverse complement.
TTTTTTCTTTTATGGCCAAACTATCATTCATTATGGACCAATTTTTATTTAAAATCCACATAGGTTGCTAGTGGCCCAAAGAAAAAGTAGTAATGAGACTACATTTATAACCAGGCTTAGGCCCAGCATGCAAAGGCCCAGAAGGCTCACAGGTAATAGTCATAGTTTGTGTGCTAGCTCTGTCTTCCACTAAGATGGGAATATAGAAATTATTTTTCCTTTTATTAATAATTTTGTACAGAGAATTGTCATAAAGGCTTCATGCTACCCTATTTTGAGAAACATAGTCTTAACTATTTCACATTCCTCTATGACGTCATTAAACAAGGCTGCCATCCGTGCTGCTCTCACAAATTGCCTATTTACTACTGCCTTCTTTTGCCTGGTGGGGTATGAACTAGTGAAGTACAAAAATATTAGTATGGGTGGTCTTCCTGCATATTCTAGAAATTATTCTAGAATGATTTTTCTTTTGGTATTATCTTTTATCAGCATGATGTCTAGATAAGAAATACTATTCTCTCCTACATCCTACACAGTTATTATACAACACCAAATCAAGCAGTGCAGTAAATAAATTAATTCTATCTTGGGACAAGTCAGTACTGTTACTAAGAAACTTTGTAAACTATTGCACCCCTGTAGAGTGCAGGATTACTGTAAACAACTCATTGACGTAAATAGTTAAAAAAATAAGAGCATCATCAAAAATCAAGTTGTTACATTTTTTTGAGAAAGTCCCAAGAATCTTTACACAAATGTGCAACATTCTGTACTGCTCATTTTAGATAGCAGTCCAGGAATTTTACCATAAGAGCATTAATAGAACACCTAGCATCCACAATGGGTCACAGTGGTAGATTTTGTCTGTTCATATGTATTTTAGGTACCCTGAATATAGTTGGTACCATAGGGACTTTTATATTCAGGTAGTTAAATTCATCAAGATTGATTTGTTCTTGCATCAACATGTCATGCACTGCCATGTGACTATTTCTATATGCGATAATTAGTTCATTTTTTTAATAAGATGTTGTACATTCTATCCACATAGTCCATATTGTCCATAACAACAATTCCCCCACTTATCCAATTTTATGATTCTTATTTCAGAAGTTCTCAAATAATTCAATAAACTTGTTTCTTCTTCTGTTAAATTGGGAATGTCTACCCCTATAATAGACTTAAAGGCAGATCTCAAGTTCACTTCACACATTTTTTCAAACAGTTATGAAATATGATGCAGGGATGGGCTACAAATACTAGGCAATTTCAAACTTTGTATTACTGGGCCACTTTGCTCATACAGAATACTCAAATTAAGTTTCCTTATGTACATTTTTAAATCAGTAATAATATGAGCAATAGTCACCCTTTTGCCCTTAACAAAGGTTAAGCTTTTAGAAAACATGTCAGCATTCCCCTTACTGATGTTATAGCAACTAAAATTAAATACATTAAAGTAACCTATTCTGTTAGTCACTACTTGACTTAGTTATCTGGTATTGAAACTGATTGTTTCATTGATCAGCGTTTCCATGATTTTTCCTCTGTGCTGTTTTCCACCATTCCCCAGGATACTGTGGTGTGTAGGTCTGCCCTGGCCACTGTCCTCTCATCTCTTATTTGCTTCCCTTTTAACCGTTTGGATCGCTGCAAGGGTGGGGTATTTCCCCAGATTTTCTTCACTCCACTGTGGTCCATTACCAATATGCACCATATCTTGTACTGGTTCATATTGTTGGTAATTACTTAGACTGAGTTTCCTACCCCATTCTTGCAACTCAGGTGGTTTGGGGTAGGCCTTATGGTCCATGTAATGCACGCTGTCCCTTTCAAATTTTTTTTATTTTCCTTTCCTTCATTCTTTCAATTTGGACTTCACTGGAATGAAAAATGTGAGAATGCTGAATTTTATACTGATGATATGAACAATCTTCACTGATGGACTTGTCAGCAAACTGATTTCATTGCTCAACGCATCAATTTGTTTGGCATTATGCTTGACTAAGAGCTCCATGAACTCACACCCATGTCTATGAAGCAGTTGCGGCAGTTCCTGATTCAGCAATGAATTGTTAAGAAGACCAGTGGGGTATTGCTATATCCTAAGTCCCTTAGGTACCCTATTAGTTTTAATAGATATCAAAAGATAACTCTTCCAACTGTAGCAATGTATTTTAAACAGTTTATATTCAAACTCCTCTAGTTGCTCAGTAAGGCTACCACTACCAATATCCCATGGTGCATCATGGTTAAAATCTAACGTTTTTGTGCCATTCTTCTATCCTTGGGACTGTATGGCCAAGAAAAACGTGGTACTTTACATATGCCATTAACAGGAACATGACTGTCCATAGGAGTTGATGCTTCCGTATTTCTAACAGTGTTGAAAATAAGATAAAGTCCAATGGGTGCTTTGTCATTACTGCTTTCTCTTGTGTCAGGTGTCTGTACAAACTCCAGTTTTTGTGATAATTGTTGGACTAACAAAGTTAGATTACCCAGTGACCATTGTAATTCCTCAAATTTCAACTCAGGAAACAACTGTTGAGTGCTGCAGGGACCATCCATAGCCATGCCATGACCATGTAAATAACACAAACAAACTGGTAAAACAGTCAATAAAATAACAAACCAGTTAATAAAATGATACATGATGCACACAGGTCACTGCAAACACAGACCACCATTTATAGAACTAATAGGCGCTTTTGTCTTGATTATCATAAAATACTTCATCAGATACTGCAAGGTAACAAACACAAATAGTGTGTAAGGATGTATAGAAAATATACTAAGTCACCGATCACCATAGAGCAAGAAATGCAAATGTATTACTTGTTTAATATTAGATTTTCTGGATTAGCTGATTCCTGAACACATCTTCATGATTTATTGATGTAAAAGCATGTCTTGTTAGTATTAATTATAAACACACAAGGAGGCTAAAAATATATATTTTTACAGGACCTTAACAGTAACAGCATTATAGAATTTTAGCAGATAATGCATACGGGGTGAGGTTATCATAACAATATTGTAAGAGTTTTTTGATAACTGGTTTGATGTCTGGAGCAATCCAGGGGCATGCTGTATCTTTTATTCTTAGTTTTCTTTTTGGGAAAAGTATGCTTTGCATTGGTGTAAGGATGTTTAGTAGCCCCATAAGTGCTGTAATTGGATTGTTGTCAAGTGATATCCTAACTGATAGATTCAAGCTCTGTGCTTATAGTCCATTGCAAATGGTTTGTGAAGAGTCTAATGATAATTATGTATGGTATGATTTTTGTGATTTGAATGACCAGTAGGACAAAATGGGATTATGGTCACTGAGTATGTAAGGTAGTATTGCTGCATTCTGCCATTTTTCTGGGAAGTTTGTTAGCGTGGTAAATCCTGTCTGAGCTGTTATTCTGGTGCGGTTTATTTAAGAGGGATTAACTGTTTTTGTGTTTCCTTCAAGATGTAGTGGATTGGCTTTAGCCAAAAGTTAGTTTCAGACGTGATATCTGGTGATAATGTGGTCAGCCAGTCTGCCAGTGCCAGGGCAGCATATTTGTTTTTGCTTGCATGGAATAATGCTACTTTAACAGCAGTATTACCATCAGTTGTTGAAGTAATGATGGCATGATTTAATTTCCTCAAGTACTACAGTGATATAAACAAGAGCTACAATGTAATAAGATATTGCCATTATGCAGCCTTGGTTATCATAACAGTTGCCTTCATAGTCATAACTGAGTAAAAGTATGTGGGGTATATACCCAGCATTTTTGTAACTGCCACAGATAGTGATTTATTTTCAGGAAGTAATAGGGATCTATAGGATTGGCACCCAGCTGATTGCAACCAGTACTGATAGCGCAGTCAGTTCTGAGCAGCTAATTAGCTAAAGTATCAATGAACTCTAAGTCTCTGTGTGGTAAGTCTGGAATGGGCAGTGATGGGCACCCTATATGCATTATCTGCTAATATTCTATACTGCTAACGTCCTGTAAAAATATCTTTGTTTAGCCTCCTTGTGCATTTATAATTAATACTAACAAGACATGCTTTTACATCAGTAAATCATGAACATGGGTTCTCAAAGTTGTGTCATTGCAGGAATCAGCTAATACAGAAAATCTGCTTTTAAACGAGTAATACATTTGCATTCGTTGCTCTATGGTAATCAGTGATTTAGCATATTTTCTATACATCCTAATACACTATTTGTGTTCTTCTTGGAATATCAAATAAATAGCAAGAAAATACCATTGTAAACGTTCAGAAGAACCCAAGTATCCAAATATTGACTAATTGAACAGCTGACACATATGCAGTTAGATCCAAATTAAATACACAAAAGGCTACAGTTGCCAGTCATGGTTCATATTCTCAGGGTTCAATGGTAAAATGAAACAAGAGAAGCCTTGCTGATTTTTTCACCTTGATTAGGACAATAAGAAATAGAGCAAGGTTTTGTATTAACAGCATAAAAATCCAATACAGTTTTGAGAATGTTTATATGACTGCTGAAACTACCTGTATGTGTTTAATAAGCCATAAACTTGACATGCTCGACTTAGGAATATTATGATGTTGTTCCAGGCAGGAACTTCAAAAGATGATGTCTGGGTGCTTGCTCTTAGCTGTAATGTTTACCATTAGTATAACAGGAAAATGGGTAGAAATATATATGAAATCACCATTTGGAGTACAATGTTGCAAGACACAACCCACTCATTCCAGCATTGTCTGCATCACTAGAAATTACCAACAGAAAACTGAAAGTTTTCAGCACATTCCATAGACAATCACATTGTCCCACGTACAATCTTTTGTTGCTGGCCTATGGAATTATTTCTTTTCACACAGTGGCCTTTTGTGTTTATAATAAATGATGCTTACTGATACCATACCTAAATCTCAGGAGACAGGAACTATAGGAAATTCTACTCTTGGTTGCTTTTGACTTGTTAACCTGTTTATGCATTTAAGAACAATAGTGAACCAATCACTTTGACCCTCTTAAGGAAGTATTGCCTTGTAGTAAACATGAGGTATATGTACTTCAAACTTGTTTATAAATCACAAGGCTATTTTTCATATATGTAATAAACAGGTCATAAAGATAAGGTCATAGTTATTAAATTAATAGCACCATTTAGAGCAGAGACAACTAAAATGTGTTGAAAGAAGTGCAAAGAGAAATTAAACCTTTGTGAAGGGTAGTGTGGGAGTACAGTAATGGGGTCTAGCCTTTTAAGCCAGCATGCATGAGTTTCCAGGTGAGAATGTATCTGAGTATCAAACTGTTTGTTAACCAGGATGGAACACCAATCTCAATGGACCAGTTTCAGTCACAGCCTGGAGGTACAGATTAATATAAAGCAAAGAAAACAGTATGCTACATGTACTACATTGAAGATAAAACAGAAGAATTGAATAAATGGAAGCATTAGTTGTAAGTCAACATTACTATATATTCTGCTATGTACGCTTGCAAAAATAGTTGAAGACAAAATGGTACTATTTATTCTGCTTTACTTACATAGATACAGAATGCACAATGATAAAAAAAATGGTAGTAAAGGGGGAAAGGAAGGAGGGCAGAAATGTGGAGGAGGGATAGTAAGCTATGAGTAGTGTTAAAGTTAATTCTTCCCAAACTGACATAAGAGTAAAGCAACATAATTTGGTTGTGCAACAGACAGTAATGAGAACTCTGCAGCCATTTCCATTTTTTACAAAGAGGATGGCTGCTCAGATTATGTTCATGGAATTGTACCAAAGCTAGATGAGTTAAAGTTAGCTAAATCCCATTTTAAATAGGGCAAGGCTTAGTAATAACATTTTGGAACTGGTATGCAATTGCTTCTGCTTCACTTGTTTTCTTAAGATGGTTCAGTTTACAGACTGCAAAAAGACTACTGCATTTTTGTAAGGAATACAGTCTGTTAGTGGAGCTTGTGCCTGACAGAATAGGTGGTAAATGTGCTGATGTTTGTAGTTCACTTCTTTCATAGTGGACACATTACAGTTCCTGGGTTCAAAGGAGCCTATTTCTTGCCTTACGTTGCTATTTTTCTATAATAGACTTGTATCTGAACACATCTGTTTCAAGGATTTTATGACTTTATATATATGATACTATTACTGAATGTACAATCTGTTGGAGATTTGTAAAGTGCGGGACTGACATTTTGGGGGGAAAGCTTTCAAGTTAGGAGATTTGCTTCATTGTTGTATACTAATGAAGCACTGTTTCCTTAGGCAGGGGTACCTCATTTTCTTGTTATAAAATTTTGACAGTCCCTAATCGGGGCCAGTAATCAAAGAGCCTCAATCCTCACCACTGACACCAGTATGGGATGGCCACTATGAACAAAAATGGATACACACAGTATTTTCAGATGCAACTCTCTGCACCAAGCACAATTTTCCTTAAGAGCACACAGGGAGCACACTCCAGACCTGGGGCTAGACTTTCTCTCACTCTAAGTCCCAAACAAGACTCCACACTGACCACTTTGGAGCTCTGCGTCTTTGTTCCAAGTAGATGACACACACACACTTGGATATTTGATCTTCACACAAACACACATGGGAATGGCTGACACAGTTTTACCAGCTGTGCCCCCTCTGCCCAGACTATAAAGTAATTATGCCACCACCAGTCAGCTACTCTAAGGCTCCTACAAGGGTACCCAATTATACTGAGTAAAAGTAATACTAATACAAATGGTAGAGTTTGATCAATGCAGCAAGGCTTTCAGAAGTGGCCACAGTCTCACTAAAATAAGCATAAGCACTCTTAAGATGCTAAAAGTATTCTCTAAAAGACCAGGCACAATGAAAGGTATAGAAATATTTAATAATAAATAATAAAATATGAAACATGAGAATACTGACAATCTAGTTACAATCAACACCAGAGTTTTAATCACAGGAGATATAAAAAATAACACAGTTGGATAGATTCACACAGCTGTAGAAAAAACAATACTTAAATAATCTTACTATATTTTCCTGACTGACTAAAGAATTACTGTTTCCTAGTTAACTTAATTACTACAGCAAGGTAAGATGACCATTGAGTTGCTTACTACAGCAAGGCAAAATGAGGTATGAGGTTGTGTGAGATATCTGTGAGAGAGCTTTCCTGTCAGGTTCTGAAAAAACAAAGTGCTGCTGTGAGAGTTCAGTCATATCTCTCACAAATATCTAAAAAATCATTTCAGTGCTTGTTATAAAATTACATTGCATCTGGTCACCCGACTCTGGTACAGTACACACCCAAAGCTTTGCTATGATCTGTTGCAGCATCTGAAAGCTATAAAACAATTTCCAAGACTTACGCCCTTCCAGGGTAGCAATTATTTCACCCCTAAGGACAATACAGTAAGATTCTTAGTCCTGATTTTCCCAGACATTTTTGTCTCTGGCTGCAATCAGAGCTGTAAGGTAAAATCTTTATGGCCTAAACCAACCCATTTAGCTTTCAATCTATTTTTCAAAATTAGCTGGACTGAGATTAACCTCTTCCCTTTCATAATTCTCTGTTAAAACATATACATTTAATCAGTTACAGTAATGCTGTCCGACATACATGTATATCTATTTTCTGTCCAGCAGGACCCACTGTTGATGCATTTTTAACACAAGCAACTTTACAAATACATTTTAGCACAAGTAACTGTACAAATCAGAGTGATAATCAAATAACATAAAATGCTTTACAAAACTCCAGTTAGCTAAGCTGGCATATGTTACACATGCACTGCCCTACTCTCCCTGACACAGATAGCACTACCTCATATCACCACATCAGTATTAATGTTGAATTTATCATGGCATTGTTACTGCTATGGATATCCTAGTTATTGTGATATTCAAGCCTGAGAAACTGAGTAGTCTCTGTACAAGAATAATTTCTGTAAATAAGTTGCTGATAGACGGGGAGGTGTGGAAACATGAAACAGCAGCATAAAGTGCTGGGAAACGTATCACCAAGAATAGTTGTAGGGTTACTCAAATAGTTTCTGGCAATTTTCTTAAAGGAACAATGCTAATTTAATATTAGAAAAGTTATGATTACCTATGGAGTTGCGCCATTAAGTACATGACATAGTTTGAAGCAAGCAACCTCTAAAGCTTTATGCATTCATTTTTTTAAGAAGAAAAGTAAAAAAGGAAGCAGAAAAAAAGGAACCAAGGGAAAAGAAGAAAAAGGATAACTCATAAAGGTATAAGGTATTTTTTATCTTATGTGTGCTACTGTGAGGTAAGATTGTAAAATTAGTTAGATAGGGTTGTTATCAGTAAACACTGAAACTGATGAGATCAGTGGAGGGGTGCTAACATGACACTCTTGAGACACAGTGCACCAATCATAGGTGATATAATTTGTTATTGGAAATAAGATATTTTGTCCCTCCTCTAACTTGCTGATTACACTGTTTTTCTGGATAGTTGGTTGGCATGCCCATCTCAAATAAAGAGAAATGATCTTTTATTTGGAAGCTAATGGAGGGTGCTTGGATTTTACATAGTTGTTGTACAAGTTTATTGACTTCAGAAGATCCTGTAGTGTTAGGTCTGAAATGTTGAAGGGTCAAGTTTACATTGATGGTTGAACTGTAGGGATTAAGCAAGGGTAAATTGTTATCCACTGAGTTTTGACAGTTAAAGAAACGTGGATAAAATTTCTAATTGGAAATATACAGAAGCAACTATATCATAACTTTGTTGCAGTTATCATGCGCATTTCAAACCTTTTTTGGTAATTTGAATGGTCTGTGTTCACCTGTGAAAATATCAAAGATATTAGCTTTATTGAAGAAATATAGGTGAAATGTAATGCTTTTACAAAGTACTCATTTAAATTACTTGGAGCATCAGAAGCTTTTGAAAGTGAGATACACTCAAGATTTCCACTCAAGCTACCTAGATGTCGGGAGAAGGGAGTGATCACTCTCACTTCTAGATGATTCTAGTGTGAGACAATGGCTTGAAAGCTGACATATATGGATAGAATACAATGTGTAAAGGGTATTTGAATGGTTAATTGCTGACTATGGTCAATGTCTATATCATGCCAGGTCTGAAGAACATTGACTCACTATATTAATGAGGGAGTACATTACATATTAGGAGTTTTATTTGGGGGGGTGAGCAAGAGAATGGAACAAAGTCTTCTGAGTACCAAATCACAGTCTGGAAGTGGTCCATGTTCTGTCACTGTTACATTTGCAGCATGTTTTTGTAGTTTTGTGGGTGTGACTGCCATATATAGAGTTGGGAAGTCAGGGAGGGAGGCACATATGCTATTCATATAGCTATCTGACTTAATCCAGAAATGCTAAAAATTTGATTCATACAGGACATCTTGAGTGTTGATTAGCTTTTTACCTGGGCAGAGTACTGATGTCAGTGGTATACCTGTTCATTACCTCTACCTTAGAGATAACCTTTAAGTTAAGTCAGGTTAACCAACCAATACTATTGATGTTAAAATTAAAACTACGTAAAGAGGAGGATTTTTACATATAATTCCAGGAGTTTATTAAGGGGTGGAGTGGTTTAGCTTTGGTACCATCTGACAGAACAATAGGACAATGGCAAAATAGTTCTAATAATACATTAGGAAAAGAGAAAAGAAAATGGAATATAGGCTAGATTCTCTTCAAAAAGAATTAACTACATTTGTAGAGGTATAGAAGTGAGATGGGTGGGTCTTCAGGATAGAAATTAGAATATAGACAAATTGCTAGATTAAAACATTGAAAGGACAAAAACAGCACTAGGACTAATATTTTTAAGACTTGCATCCTGAACAAAAGTACCTGGCAGTGATTTTAAGAAGGGATACAATACAGAAGATTTTTTTTATCTGAAGGCACAGTAACAAGGCAAGTAGCAATTAAAGAAGAAAACATGCTAGACATGTTAGGAGATGCCTTGTTTAGTTCTAGGCCAGATATGAGGTAGATTTAGAGATCAGTGTAAATGGAGAACAACATTTGAACAATTTAAATTTACTTTGGCAGGAAGATGATCAAGCAGATAGGCTAATAACCATTTTTGTAATAAGGAATAAGGGGTGAGGAGTAGGAAATTGTCTAATAAGAAGTTAAGATGGTTGAGATATATGGCATGGACAGTCTTGCAGAAGAAGTCTATGTGAATGCGTGAGACTCTTTTTAACATTTTTTTTTATCAATAGCAAATTGTGTTCTTAAAACTGAGGATGTTCCTAAAAGGTGTTAAGAGGGGATAATTTTGGTGATTCTCAAATAAGGTAAATAAGACCAGATTTAGATTGATCTATCATAAAACACAACTATAAGATTTTTAGGCTGTGAGACTTAGCTTTGCTTAATTAATCTAGATTAAATTGGATTTGTTGAAGGAAGGATTATACTTCAACCTTGTTAAAGAACATCTCCCTCATATAACATCCTAATAGTTTAAAAGGGGATTGGTGGCATTAGCCTTTGATTCAGAGAAAGTGTGTGATAGGAAAGCTTGGGATTATTTATTTACAGCACTGAAAATGATGGGTTTCCCTCAAAAGTCTTATACTTGATACAAAGCAATGATAATGTAAGGAAGACTAGAGTAAAACTTGGTTGCTGGCTTTCACTGTAATTAGAAATAAGAGGAACTAAGCAGAGTGTCCAATGTCTCCAATAATGTCTGTTTGTATCTAGCACCAAATTTATTTATTTATTTATTTATTGACATTTGATTACCGGGAAAGTCCAACTGGGTAGAAGCCCATTTTCAGCAGACGCCCAGGGAGAAATGCTCCAAATTATTACAAAACATTTTAAGAAAAATTAATTTCTTCAAAAATAAAACAAAACATCTAAAGTTTAAATAATTATAACAAATTATACATAATATAGAAACATTGGTTAAGAATCGATACAAGTTATGTGACAATCATCTAATATTTGGGGAAATATTAAAGAGTTTGTAGACAAACTAAAGGTAAGTTAATCTAATACAAATAGGAACTGCAATATAAAGTGAGGGAAAAACAGGCTTATGTCATATTTAGAGAGAAAGTCAGAGAAGAGAATTAGATAGCAGTAAGGAAGTAAGTTAAGAAGGGAGAATAAGGAGGTATAAGGAATGAAAAGGTACTTGTTCACTTTTATGGATGTGGTTTATCCTGGATTTGACCAAGAACAGAGCCAGAGTTTAGCTAGGAAGTCTTTCAGAGTGGTTTAAAAGATGAGAGTGATGGTATAGACCTGATGGATACATGTAAGGAGTTCCTGACCTTAGCAACCTTGTATGGGTACAGATAATGCCCATCAGATTTGTTATGTTTGTAGACAGACAGGCGTTTTTGGTCACTGGATCGCAATGACCAACTGGGAACATAGTATCTAGAATGTATTTTTAGTGCTGGACAGGCAGATGGATGCTGGATAATTTTATAGGTGATAAGAAGTTGTATATATGTTAGTTGATGTGGCCATTCTAACCAATTATGGCTTTTCACTGCTATACAACGGTGGGTTCTGAAATGGATATGTGCTGCAAATTTAGCAACTTTGTTATAGCATTGTTCAAGTTTTAATTTTTGTGAAGCCTGGAGGTTGCTAAGGATGGGAGTACCATGTAGAAGAGTGAGGAGGAGATAAGTAGTGGCAAGTGTAATTTTAGTTGCATCAGTGAGAACTATGAACTATTACTCACAATGGAGAATAACCTTTTAGCCTTCAAAAGTCTTCAATAGGAAGAGACCTACTTGCAGGTATGCCTCGACAATAGAATTATTCCATAAGGTCTGAGACTCCTAAAAAGACTCAAATGCAGGAACCAAGATGAGGAACTCCTTGCTAGATGGCAAAAAAAGACTGACAAAAGCTTTGAAATTATTGTGTTCCACTAACAGCACTTATTTGCCAAAGATCCTAACAAAGGTTATTTCTGAGAAGCCATGAAAAGCTCCTACATATAATTTCTTTCTTTTTCAGAAATATCAGTCAACATTGCTTGGTGTGGTACCTTAGCTCTGTTTAATCAATTTTTACACAGTAATTCCAAATAACATTGGTCTGGACTGGTTGGGGAGACAATTGAATAAAACTGGGCTTTTTGAACAAGACCAAGTAAATGTTTTTGTAACACTTATGGAAATTGTATTGGATAATAATTTCCTGTTCTTTGAGGGTAGTTATTTTAAACAGGTAACAGGAGTAGCAATGGGGGCAGCATGTGCCCCCATTTATGTGAATTATGTGATGTCTTATTGGGAGCAGGAGTATGTATTTCAGAGTGATTTCAAACAGTATATTCAGCATTACACAAGATTTCTGGACGATATTTTTATTGTTTGGAATGGAGATAGTAAAAATTTGGAATTATTTTTGAAGTACATTAACAGCACTGTAGAATTTTTAAATTTACATATACATATAGTTCTACAGAAATATGTTACTTGGACGTTCAGTTAGTAGTAGATCAAGATAAAAAGAGGCTTACATCTAATATCTATAGGAAGGCCACTTTCTCCAACTCTTATTTGAATTATCAAAGCTGGCACCCTAGCCATCAGAAAAAGGCTATTGTTAAGGGCCAAATGGTTAGGGCTGCCAGAATGACCAATGATTTTCAGAGATTTAAGGATGAATTACAATTTATTATGGAAATGTTTATAAGAAGAGGATATCCGGCTGTTTTAGTTAGTACTATAAAAGAGGAGATTATGGTTAAAAGGGACAAAGGATTTTATCAACCTATATTAAAGGTTAATACACAAGAAATCAGGGATATTGATTTACAGGCAGTTAATGTGGGAACTGGCAAAAAGTAAAGAAAGAGAAGGGAAAGACTGTTTGTATTTTATTACTACTTACTCCGTAGATACAGCATTTCTGGTTAAGGTTATACGAAGGAACTGGGAACTTTTTGAAGTTCGATGTGAATGTTTCCAGCAAAATCAGAACTCCACCCATAAATGTATATAGGAAGATAGATCTTTTAAAAATCTTTTAGAAAGGAATTATCTTCATAGAGTAGAGTCTTGTAGGGCAGTTGGAAATTTTAGGTGTGGAAGATGTAGTATTTGTAAGCATATCTCCACCACAGGAAATAAAATAGTAGTAGCACATGAAGTTATCTATATTAAGGGACATTTTGATTGTTTTAGTAGGAATGTTGTATATATTGCTAGATGTGATCAATGTCCAACATTTTATATAGGTAAAACTTGTCGAACATTAAGAGAAAGGATAGGTGAGCATGTTTTAGACATAAGACATATGAAAAATACTAATGCCCTGTATAGACATATTAGACAGCATCCCAAACATGAATTTAAATTTAGTGTGATACAACAAATTATTAAGGATGATCAAGGATGTGTATTGGATGTCCATTTGGACATTAGTGAAATGAAGTGGCAAATAAGATTAGATGCCACCACCTATCCGGGCATTAATGACAGTATTAGTATCTCTCCTTTGTTAAAGTTAAAACATATTTTAGGATAAAGTTCATGTATAGACCTGGTACCTTGTAGTATAAGTAACTTTGATCAAGTTTTAAAAGGTTTATTTTTAAAAGGTTTATTTAATCATTTTTAATATTTTTAAACATTATTTTGAATGTTAAGCATGCTTTTATATATTAATATAACTATTATTTTAAAATTCCCTTTGTTGACCAACTAAATATATGGTTCGTTTTAGATGATATGAAATTTGTGTGAAATATAATTGTTACAATAAGTATTTGAATTTTATAGTTAAAAACATGGTTCTGTTTGAAAACATTTATAAGAGCATGTCTTTTTAATGTTGTTATGGATACCAATGATGTAATTGAATTATTGTTTAATTCATAGGTATTTTTAAAGGGAGTGGGAGTTTGGGCTTACTTGTTCTGATGAGGTCCGTGAATGTAGGATGAAACCTAGGTTAACTTCTTTCAGTGTATTAGTGTACCGGTTTGGTGCAATAAACTTGTCAGTTTTTTTAAAAGAACAGCGTAAGTTCCAGTGTTTGGACTGCTCAAGTTTTCCGTGGTTGGATTTGCAATTCTTATTAGAATTGGTCAAATATGGAAAGATTTCAGAGTACAACATAAACAAGAACCAGACAAAAGTGCTAACCATTTACATTTTCCCTTCAAACAGTTGGAAAATTAAGTATCACCATTTATGGACAGCAACCATTTTAACATGTTAAGGAGCTGCTGCTTGCAGGGTCTTCACTTGCTTCTGTAAAGGCCAACTACAATCAAATTATGGCTAAGTGCAAAAATATATTTTAGCACTAGAAGATGATCACCACAGACTTTTACCAAACATTCATGCAGTGAGGTGGTTTATGATCCCCCAGTTACTGTATATGTTGTTCCTCTCTATAATCCTGATATGTTTCTGAACAATCTTCTTATAATGGGAAGAAAGCAGGTATTTTAGCTTTCTTTTGTTCACTTGTATCTTCTATACTAGATATGCAGTTAAAATCCTCTGCTAAAATTCAACTACCCTTCCAATGACTTTGCAGTAAGTTTAAGTGACCTTTAGCCACTCTTGCACCTATTCCAGGGATCCAGTAAAACATAGGTAGTGTATACCGTTAGCAATTATATTTAATTATTGCAGATGTATACATTCCTTTGGGATCATTAATGGATTTGATGATCTCAGGCATTATAGTAGATTTTCTCCAAAGTATAGCAGTTCCTCTCACCTTTTTGTTACAAGAACAGATGATAACATTTCATAACCTAAGTTATTTAAATATTGTATATCTTTACATATCAAGTGCATCTATTGCAATAATATAATGTCTGCCTGTTTTGTTTTTGTATTTTATTTACTGCTTTGATTTTCTCTTTTGAGAAATCTGTAGGCTTTTGCTTTGGGACTGCCTGTGAATGTGTGTACATTATCATTCAAAGATAAACAAATCTCAATTTTTTTCCTTAAGCTAACTCTTAAATTCTTTTAATTTCATCATACATACATACATACTAGGATTCTATAAAGAATCTTAAATTTCCTTACATCCATTACTATATTATCATGGGTTCATAGGAGGTTACTAGACTAATGGCCCTAGGGCCCTTACAAGCCTAGCCAAGAGATTATCCCCAAAAAAGAAACCTCAGTCAGCACCTGTTGCCCCTGTCAGTAAGGGACATAGGTGGAACCCCTGGGACAAATTTGTGGTTTCCCATCCACTCATCAAGGTTGTACCTGTAGAGGGTCAGCGAGGTACTCTGACATGTATGAGAAGTCTATTCCAGAGACGGGGCAGCCTCTGGGAGACAAACCTGTCTGTCTCTCCATCCGGTTTTGTTGATGTTGCATATTAGATTTGGGCCTATCGAGTGGGCAATGCGTGAGGAGTTAGAATTACAGATATGGAGCATCTCTAGTAGGGCAGGGTCCGATATTTCCTTGTAGGAGAGACACAGGTCACCTCTGACCAATCTGTATGATACCAAGTAGAGTGATAGTGATTTCAGCCTATCCATATAGGACAGGTGTTGTAGGCCATGGATTCTCTTTGTGAGGTATTTCTGTGGCCTTTCCAGTTGGTGCAGGTGTTTGAGAGGTACATACCAAATGGGGCATTATCATACCTCTCAACCTGGAAACATCAAAAATCTGGACAAGCCCCATGAAAAATAGGTACAAATCTGTATGCTGATTAATATAAAATTTGCATACATAATGATGTACTGAACCATTCAGAAGAGCTCTGGAAAATAAAAATATGCAGTACCATTACCCACTATGTTCCCGCTCGCAGACGACAGCTCTGGAAATGAAAATAAATGCCTAGCTCTCCATCGCAGATGACAGCACGATAAAGACCCTGGAAATAAATTCACTCTGCAGTACCATTACACACACACACACACACACACACACACACACACACACACACACACACACACACACTTAGGTCAATAGCTAACTCCATTCATGCACACACACACTTACTTCAATAGCTAACTCCATTCCTGATATCACAGGAAAAGCTGTGCACTGAAAAATACCTTAAGCTCAGTATTGCTTCGAAATCAGAACCATTCAAATGAGCCCTTTAAAATAAAAATATGCAGTACCATTTCCCGCTCATAGACGACAGCTCTGGAAGTTAAAATAAATACCTAGCTCTCCATCGCAGGTGACAGCATGACAAATAATCCACTCTGCTGTACCATTACCTATGCTGTTCCTGTTCCCGCTCGCAGATGACAGCTGGAAATCCATTCAAAAAGTAGCAACCAGCTGGAAATGCGTGCATGTGAGCCCTTTAGCTCAAATCCGACAGGCTGACAGAGCTGACATCATCGTGCACGTGATGACGTCAGTTCAAGCACGAAAGAAAAAAAAAGAAAAAAAAAAAGCTGAGAAAAAATAGTAAATGAAGGGGTGCCACTCGGGAATCATGGCACCCCATTATTTGGACCCCCAAAACTTGGTAAAAAATAAGTAATTCGGTACGGTTGGGAGGTATGGGCTTTATACTCAATTATTGGTCTAATGAGGAAGGAGTACAGAGAGGTAATAACCTACTTTTTTCTGGATGCAATCCCTTTACTTATGAGATGAACCAAGTAAAAGGCTTTTCTGACCACTGCTGCCACATGATGGTCTCTCACCACAGGTTGAGTGCTTAGGGAGTTGTCCTTGATGTGGTAATCAGCAGGGGCCATGTTTTTGCCAAATGGTATGATAATACATTTTTTTGCATTTAACTTAAGGCCATGACTTTGGCACCAGTTATTTGTAGCTGTGAGACCCTCTTGCAGTATGTTAACATCATATGGGGAGTCAATGACAGCACCCAACTTACAGTCATCCACAAACTTGGTCAACCACAGGCCCTTTGTCTTTGCCTAGACCTCTGAGAAGTAGATGCCAAACATTAGGGGACCCAGTACAGATCCCTGAAGAATACCACTAGTGACAGGTCTGCTGTCAGAGGTGGTGGCACCTATTTTGACCTTGTGGGTCCTATCTGTCAGCCAGCTGGCCACTCATCTGATGAGATAGGGATTAACACCAAGTTATGTTAGCTTTTTGATGATGCCCAAATGAGGGATTGTGTCAATGGCTTCACCAGGTCAAGGTAAGCTGTATGTACTGACTTTCCCTCATCCAGCACCTTGGTGACAGTCTCAGAGAAGTCAACTAGGTTCAATAGGCAATATCTGCCCCTGACAAATCTGAGCTGGGTGGGGTCAAGTGCTTGGAGATTGCCTATGTCCTTGTTTATGAGATCCATAATAATACGCTCCATGGCTTTATAGATCAGGCTTGTCAAGCTAATGGGGGGATAGTTTCCTGGGTCAGTAGTGGCACCACCTTTGTGCAAAGGGATGACAATGGTGGTTCTCCACTCTGCTGACATAAAGCCTGTAATGAGGCTGTGGTTCAACAGGGTGCTCAATGGTGAAGCTAGTTCTTGCTGGAGAGAGTACAGAATACAGCCTGGGATACTATCAGGTCCCATGGAAACTGTGTTCTTTGCCTTGAATAGGGCCTTTAATACTTGATCTACAGAGATGTGAGGTGTGGGACAAGTACTGGGGATGTCAACTGGGCCTTTGTGGGGGTGATAAGGGGGGTGAAGTTTGTGCTAAGTCAACAGGATCAGTGTAAGTGGTACCATTAAGTACTAATTCGGAACAAACTTGGACTTTGCCATGGAGGTTCCTAACGTAACTGAAGAAGGACTTGTGATTTCTCTTTGTTTCAGTGGCTAGTTTCGACTCATAATTGGCTTTGGAGGTTTTCACTAGTGATCTAATTTGATTGTTGAGGCACAGGAGGGAGATTTTGTAATTTGTAATTTGTTCCTTTTTACCCTTGGACAACAGTTTCTACCTTTTGTTGTAAAGCCTGTTGATAGAGGATGTCCGTCAGGCAAGTTTGTATTTCCTTTAGGAGCAGGTTTTAGTTCTGTTGGGTATGGCTGAGTCCATGCAGTTGTACAGGTGCTTGTGTACTGCACTGGTGTACTGTTCAGCATAGTTGTCTGCATCCTCTGAGGGAGCGGTGGTATGAAGCTGCCGATACCCTCCCTTAGGAAGTTGTAGTCAGCTTTTGAGAAGTTTTTTTACCCTGGTTACAGCTAGGGTTGGTGGTGCAGTGGTCACCCATGTTGGTGAGAACCAAGTCCAGTATGTTATCTCCCCTTGTAGGGGATGAGACCAGCTGCTCTAGTGCATTAGAAATGATGAAGTCAAAGAATCGTTGGGTGAGTGCATTAGTACAGGAATAGTTCACCCAGTCTATGGTGGGGTAGTTGAAGCCACCAAGGATCAGGGTGTTAGGGGGTACCTTGATGGAATCAAGTAGGTCCAGGTAGGAGGAATGGGTGTCCTGAGTCATGGAGGAGGGTCTATAGCTGGCTATAACTTGAATGGGTACCTTGCCAACTGTCAGTTGCATCTGGAGTAATTCCAGTGCATCATGCTGGTAAAACACTCTGGAGGTGTGCCTGTCCTTAATGAAGATAGAGACTCCACCACCCTTAGTCTTTCCAATCTCATTTTGGGGTCGGAAAGTGTGGAAAGAGGTATAGTCTCTTAAGACAGGGGTGCTCTCCATAGCCCTGAACCAAGTTTCTGTGACCGCACAGACATCAGCATCTTCCATTACGAGAAGAGCCTCCAGTGAGTGCATTTTCAGGTTAAGGCTCCTAGCATTAAGCAGCATGACCTTCAGTTTGCTTTTGGACAGATCATTTATGTTGGAAGATTTGTCTTTGGGACATAGTCTAAAAAAGGCACAATGGGGGAGGCAAGAGCCTTGGCCAAGATCTGGACCCCTATGGGTGACAATTGGAGGCCATCTCTGGCAAAGTATCGAGACCTGTCAACCATGTCATCCCAGGAAGACAGATACTGGATCCCCCTAGAAAGACACCAGAAACTAAGCCAATTGTTGAAGTCAATCATTTTTTGCTGGTATTGTGATATCATTCTTGGTGAAGGTAGAATGCTGCTTAGGGCTAGGGTCATACCTGCCTGGAACACATACTCTGAGAGCTCAATCATGTCTCTCTTCGTATAGTCCAGAGAGGTACATCTCAATATTTAGTGTATTATGATAAGATAAAGGACAAGGAAATGTTTTAAAATAATTTACTTTATTAAGTAAATCTGTAGAGGCATAAATCCTATCAGTGCTAGTTGGCATCCCATACACATAAGAATAACGAGTGAAAAGCAATAACTTATCTTCTGCTTTTACTAGTAAATCAACTAAATTATTACTAATCCATCTATTTAATGCTTTAACCCTTCACCTGCATTTTTCACCATTGTGTGCTGACATTTCAATAGGGAACCAGAAATATATTACATTGGAAGAGTTCTTTGGACAGTTGATATTGTACTGGCATTTAAAAACATCTTTAGTAGGCCAAGGGGTCAAATCTCTGTTGGGTATGAAATACTTAAGTTTGCATTCTAAGAATTCTGAGATACAGGTATGATTAATTGGATATGTAAGTTTTTTATATTTGAAATGCTATCAGAAATGTGGCCTGGATAAGCCAAGGGTGCTAAAGAATTAGCAAAGTCACTCACATTACAATTTTTAGGAATAACATAATCAAGATGTTGCTGTAATCTCAAGAGAAAGAATCTTAGTTCAGTGTGAAGGGAATTTGAAATATAATGAAATAAGATATAATCAAAAGATCTTTCAGTGGGTAAAATGAGCGCATGTAAAGAAAAAGATTTTCCACTGCTGATAAAGTGAGTTACAGAAGCTAGAGGGGGAAGAAAGAAGGGGAACAATAAATTGCACATGAAAGCCACTTTTGAGGGGGTTCCAATGTGCTGAAGAAATGTAAGCATCACTAAGACAGACAGAGAGAGAGTGACCTCCAAAGCTACTTCACACTGGAACAGTGCCCAAGAGACTTGGTAGCTCCCTCATATACAAAAAAGTATACAACAATTCAGGATGTTTTATATTTTTTTGGATGGAAATGCCTCTTCAAGTATTTTTATAGACACTCATGATTAGCGAGAATATTTCCAGTAGTCACTGGTAGCAGCTAAAGATGTGGGGCTACCCAGAATGTTTCCAGGGGTTACTGGTAGCAGCTAAAGATGTGGAGCTACCATTTCGTCTCTATTAGAATGACCCTTAATGCCTCTAACATCATTCATTAAGGTCACAGAACAGGGAGGTTACAGACTATTAAAGCCAAAATAATCTGCAAGCCACTTTAAGAAGACCTTCTGTAAACATTGACCAGTTATGGAATTCTCTTTCTGATGATTTAAGAAATGTTGAAGACATGTCAGTTTTAAAACAAGTCTACTAGGTTGTACGTTGGACCACACAACTTATATTTTTCTTTATTGCTACAGAATTAGCTCTACCTCTTTTTTCAGTCAGTCATTTACACAAAATTATTTTTTATCACTCACTTAGTATCTGATTCACTATAAAAAACACCTTTGACTTATCCAATGCATATATCTTGGTTTGCAAACCCTCCCAAAGTGTTTTCAGTCTGTATGATCATTGACTCTGCTTATGTTGACTATACCTATCTAGCATAGTCCTGTATTAATTTAAGTCATAAACTAAATTTTGTGTGTTTGTATAATTTCTAGTGCTGTAACAAATTATGTTATACCTGTTTATGAATGGCCCAGAACATAATCGAAAAGGTTCTGGGGGCCAATTCACTTACTTGTAAACAGAGTAACAAACCAAATGAATAAATAAACAAAACAGTTTTCGTTTGTCATCTCATTTAGTATTTATTTCTTTCAGACTCAATAGCAGCTCTTCAGAACAAAGAGAAAATATTGTGGCCAAACTGATGCTTCTCCAAGTTTCATAAAAATGAATCCTACTTTGTTTCCTGTCCCTTAGGAGAGTATCATCACAATGTTCGATAAGCTGCTGTTGCTGGAACATCCTAACATTGTCAAGTTCCACAAGTACTGGTTGGATATTCTGGAGAACAGTGCAAGGGTAATCTGTTTACATATATTAAGATGTGATGCCTAATAAAAACTATGGCGCATCTAACAATTTCTGCTCTGCATAACCTTTTCAGGTGAACAATTTGTGCCACAGAACAGCGTTACATTTTCTAGTGTGCATGCTGGGGATAATAGAGTTATGAAAAGGCTATCCTTACAGACTGTTGTTTTAGAGTGAGGAGGAGGAGGTGAATGATAGAAATAACAGTTTAAATAATGCAGTGCAGTACAGAAAAAGCTAAATATGCACTTGAAAAATAACATTGCTCAGTTATATTCTCATTTAACAGGTATATGGTAACACACTGAACAACGTTATATTAAAAAACAAACCCATCAAAAACTCCAGATTGAACAGCCCACATAGCAAGCAGCAACATTATTGAATGGATGCCTATCAGCAGAAATACTGATTACATAACCATACCCAACACAAGAAAATGCTAATCCACAACCATCAATTTCCTTTCACACTGTGGTGAATTCTTCCACCATGCAGAAAACAATATTGTAACTGCCACATATGCACGAATAAACACCTGAATAAAATAAAATAAAATATGTAGTTTTGCATTTATATACACCAGGTTTGACATTAAATGACAGTGGAGAAGTGAAGTCTCAAACCTTGCTAGACAGTAATCTTGCATATGCACGTACTAGCATTTTGAGATCTGCTGATTACTTGATCACTGATGCTGCACCTCCACTCCATTCCACCACCTGCTCATCTGACATAATATCGAGCAAACCTCAATACCTATTGCATACCTATCTCATGGTGAATACCTCATCTTGATACAATTACCTTTCTGCCATTCACCAACATAGCACACTGTACAAGTGTTTGATATACATGCCATTCAACCACTTAAATGTGATCCATAAACACTGAGATTCAGATGTATGGCATACGTAAAGGTCAGCTTTATAACAGCTAAAGCCAAAAGGTTCCTTTTGCTAATCGCACAGCACACCCATTCAGTTGTGCACCATATCTGCAGCAACGATGAAGGACAGTAACATGCACTGTACAGCCTCCTTCTAAAGTGCAAATGGTGCACTAGCTTTAGGTTTAAAAGTAGTGGATGGGCAGCAAAAGTGCAGTTTTACTTATCCTTTTATACAAAAGTCTTTCATAAGTGAGATACACAATAAGCTCAGCACAGTTTTCTTATGCAGTTTAACCTTTTTTTAAAACGGATTATTTTCTACTTTTGATGACAAAAATGCAATTTGTACTGAAAACAAAACATGATCAATTATTTGGAAAGGTAGATTTCCCATTTACAGTAAAGATGCAAACTGATTTTATTATAACAGACATTTTATCTTACCTGTCCACCTTCCCACCACCTGAAAACTCATTCTAGAATATGAATGTTAAACTGTATTGGTCATGTATAATATGAATGTTAAAAAGTATCGGTCATGTATAATATGAATGTTAAAGAGTATCGGTCATGTATATTATGAATGTTAAAGAGTATCGGTCATGTATAATATGAATGTTAAAGAGTATCGGTCATGTATAATATGAATGTTAAAGAGTATCGGTCATGTATAATATGAATGTTAAAGAGTATCGGTCATGTATAATATGAATGTTAAAGAGTATCGGTCATGTATAATATGAATGTTAAAGAGTATCGGTCATGTATAATATGAATGTTAAAGAGTATCGGTCATGTATAATATGAATGTTAAAGAGTATCGGTCATGTACTGAAGGAAGAGTAAGCAGCAGATCTTCGGAGATGAATGTAACCTCATTACCACATACAATACTAGATTGTACAGTTTTACTTTTTATTTTGTTGATAAGGATGATGCCTATAATTTGTTTTCTTATAGCTGAAAGCCCCTGCCATAACATCATGAAAAAGTGAACCTGCAAGCCATCACAACCAAACCTAATGTGTAGGCTGTATGTACATGCTTAATGAATCAATAGTAGTTTTACTTTCTAGAAATACAAGTTGTCAACTAGTTAATACAGGCAGAACACCTCACATTAAAAAGTAATATATGTGATTATGTATTAGTGAAACTACAATGTAAGTAAGTAGCTCTTCCATTAAAAGAGGTAAGTTGTTTTCTTACCCATAATGCCTGGTAGGCATATGTAAACCACTGCCAAATATGTACCATAGCATCATTTGCAGGTGTACTTATAAAAAACTGAGGAAACAATGAAATTACAAAATCAAACAGTACACTATAATCTTCACTTTTGCAAAATCACTTGCAGCAAGTTCAGCAATATAACGGTAAATGAAATTAACTGTAAAACAAAGATGCTTCTAACAGTGACCAATACATTTTAACAATATTTTAACAATATTTTAACAATATTCAGAATTATACTGCATACATATATATATATATATATATATATATATATATATATATATATATATATATATATATATATTATTCCTTAATACATAGTCTTATATTAGCTGCACTAAAGATGCTCAAAATATAGTCTGCACAACACAGCACTTTTCCAAAATGTGACAGCCAGCAAACCACCCATGGGATGAATGTTTTTTTATTAAAAAATATACAAAACTTTTGTATACATTTGAATAAAAATATTCATCTCGCAGGTGGTTTGTTGGTTTTCACTTTTTGAAAAATTGCTGTATCATGCAGCCTTTTTGGGTTCTTAGTTTTGCTTCTGTTGTGTTTGTGCACTGGTATCACAATTCGGTTGGTTGAAGGAACTCATGCAGTAAATGTTGCTGGAGCTTCCTGAGAACATAAAAACATTACAGATGGATCCAACAGGGCTCAGCATTCACTGTACCTACCCCATCCCCTGTATTTTAGCATCCATTTCTCTGATATCTATTCCAATGTTCAAGGCCTGTGGTTGTCTAATCTTGCTAATAACTGCAAATTAGACACAACTGTCACCTCACCTTTTGACGCACAGTTACTTCACAAAAGGCTTTGTTATGCCATCTCTTGGTGTACTAATGCCGAAATATACTGTACAACTACTAGAGTAAGCCCCAAGTCTATGGTCTCACTTATGGGTACATAAATATCTACTAAGATGGTCAGTGTAGACCTCCCTTACAGAAAGTCATGTTACTTAAGGTCAATCTTGTTCTCAGATCTCAAAAAAACTGCTCAGACACTTTTCAAAACATTTCCCATTAAAGAATGTGAGGCTAATAGGAGTCTGCTATAATTCAGTTCTGATTTTTATATAAATTGGAATTATGTCAGAAACATGCCATTCTCTTAGGGTTCCACCCTTATATGGGAGTCTTCCTTAATAAGAAATTGCTATCACTAAGATGTGTTTTTTTATTATTATTATTATTATCATCATCATTATAATTAAGCTGTGTTTTTAGAGCCTTAGTACAAAAGAAGATTTACAGATAAACAAGAAGGGTAATACAATTTCCTTTTTTCCTCTTCCAGGTGGTATTCATTACAGAATATATGTCCTCAGGGAGCTTAAAGCAGTTTCTTAAGAAAACCAAGAAAAATCACAAAACTATGAATGCTAAGGTATGCCCGTAACACCAGGCCGTTAATCTGTATTACTGCATCTCTTGATTTCTACTTTCTTTAATGTCAATAAAAGGCTGTAACAGTATTATTGTCATTTCGAGGAGTTTGTGATATCCTGCTGTGTGTAGTAAAAATACAGGAGGGATTCATTAACAAGTCTAAATGATACTGCATGTGCTATTTAACCTGTGTACAATTCCTGAATACTGAAAGAATAGTCAGCTGACAGAACTTTCTATAAAGACAAAGACTGCAATGTATACCAAAAAAACTCTTCTTTACAGCTATGACAGTTATTAAAGCAAAGAACTTGTAGATGCAGTACTTCAAGCCTACAAACACTGTTTCCTGAGAAAGCATGCATAGTGTACAGTACAACAGACCAGAGTGCATTGGCTATTATATTCACATATGCTTAGGTAGAGATTTAGGACAATCTCCTGAAGTGTAATTCACTAAATCATACTTCATGGAACAGGAGTCTCTGAAAATGCTACTGTTAAAAGACAGTCATTTTAGCTGAACCACTAATGTACAAGTAAAGTACACCAACATTCTTTTTACTGAAACTGGCAGTTTAGCAGAGCTGATCAAGGATATAAGCTTCTGATGCCGTTCATCTTGTAGTCGTGGGTTTCAAGACCTCAACCTGCACTTGCAAACTGGATAGCTCTTCTTGGTGCAAGTCATTTCATCAAAGAGGATTTCCAGAGTACCTTTGAAAAGAGGCACATATGCCTAGTGAAGTTACCTGGAAAACAAATAATTTAAAAAATCAGCAATGTGTAGCCAGGGCTGTTATATATCATCAAATTGACTATCATTGACTGATTTATACCTTAGTTGTCTAACAGTTGCCACCTATTTTACTTTGCACAGCACAGTCATGAATTTAGCCCTGCCATTCTGCTTTGCACAAAGAATCTCAGTTAGACATTAACTTATTTATTTATTTATTGACATTTGTTAATCGGGTTAGACCAGCTGGGCTTGTGGCCCATTTTCAGTGGAGACCCGAGGAGAAAAGCTCCAAGAAAAAAATACAGTTTACAAAATAAAAATGCAAATAGTTATACATACAAATAAGTAATAACAACATAAGGAGATTTTACAGAGAAAAATTCTTAAGTCATGGAAGTACAGTTATTAAATTAAGAAGAATAGCTAAGTCTATACATATCTGCAGCAAGTTCAGAAATTCAAACAGTTGAGGTTAGACATCATTGGACAAGTAAGCATTCACTGAAGGGGGAAATGCCTATGTCTTAGTGGGAGAGAAAAACAGATAGGGAGGGGGAGTTAAGTTGGGGCTTGACAGGGGCAGGTTTTGGAGTTAAGTAGATGCAGTTTGAGTTTCTCTTTAAAGTGAGGTGGGTGTACAATACAACATATGTCTCTAGGAAGTTTGTTCCAAGCTTGGACACAGAGTACTTATAAAGGAGTTTACCCACTGATTTTTTGGGATAATATATTTGTAGCAGTTGCTGATTTGATGTCCAGAGGGTACGAGGTGGAGAGTAGATGGTGATGAAGAAATAGAGAGTAGGACATGCTGAAGGGTTATAGAGAATAGTATGTAACATTTGAAGTTGGGCTAACAATAAATGTGGGAGTTCAAGTCAATTGAGAGAGTTTAGGGCTAGGCAGTGATGAGTATTGTAGGGAGAGTTAGTGATAAATTAAGCTATCTTATGATAAGTTTGCTGGAGTTTATTTAAGGTAGTAGTTTAAATATGGGTGAGCACAGGGGCAGCATAAAGAAGGCAGTGGGGGAGCAGAGCTTGGGCAAGGGTGAGTTTGGAATTAGTGGTTAAGAAATTTTTATGGCGGTATAGCAAACCAAGCTTTTGATTTGTCTTTTTTAAACATTGTAGAATGTGCAAGTTGAATTTGAGTTCATCATCAATAATAACCCCTAGGAGTTTGGTGTGGGTTTCTGGTTGAATAGTAGTGTTACTTGAGGAAGTAGTGGCAAAGGAGGATTTGTGGTGAGCTAGAGATTGAGGGAGAAATAGTAAGAGTTTGGTCTTTTTAGGGTTGAGGATGAGTAGATTGGTAGATAACCAGTGTTCTATGGCTAGGAAGACCTGTTGAGTGAGGGCATGAAGTTCAGAGATGTTATTAGAGGTAGAGCTCAGAGTATAATCATCTGCATATTGGATGAGGGACTATGTATTGCAACCTGTATGAAGATCATTTGTGAAGATATTAAATAGAAGGGGCCCTAGGATGGAGCCTTGTGGGACCCCTGTTGGGACAGGTAAGAAAGGAGAGGAAGAAGAGAGCCATTTTACTGATTGTTGCCTACAGGATAAGTAACCGGAGAACCAGGCAAGAGAGGAGGAACACATATTGAGATTTGCAAGTTTGGATAGTACGAGAGGATGGGAGACTATATCAAAAGCTTTAAATAGATCAAGGAAGAGACAAGATATCAGTTTGTTATTATTAAGGTCTTCAGCAATGGTATGAGTAAAGGATAAGAGGGCAGTAGTTGTGCTGTGGTTGGGATGAAAACCATTCTGAGTAGGTGTGAGAAGGTTGTATTCAAGGAGATGATTGAGTAGCTGTGAATGGATGCATTTTTCGAGAATCTTAGAGAGGGAGGATAGGATGGCTATAGGTCTATAGTTAGATGGGTCAGTCGAGTTTCCACCTTTATGCAATGGAATAGTGTAAAAGGATTTCCATAATAGAGGGGCAGTAGACTCCTGTATTGATCTATTAATTAGTATAGATACTGGGTAGGCAATGGAATCTGCAGCAAGTTTAAGGAAGGAAGTAGATAGGTTATCTGTGGAGGGAAAGCAAGGTTTGAGCTTTTGGAGAAGTGACCAGGTATAGGAAGTGGAAACAGAGTGTAAAGAAAAAGGGGCTTTGTTGGATGGTTTGGAAGGAATAGGCAGAGGAGTAGTATTATAGCTGGGAGGCATGAGAGTTTGAATAGTTTCAATGAAATGTTTATTGAGTAGACTAGCTGTTTCTAGAGGAGATGAGTTAGGGTAAGGGTGGGGTTTGTGGGGGAGCCAGGAGAAAGGATTTTGTTGATGGATGTCCAGAACTTTTGAGGGTTGGATTTGTTATTAAGTTGGGCAGTGTTATAGAAGGACTTTTTGTCATTATTGGTATGCTTTTTATGAGATTTCTCAGACGTCTGTAGTTATGAAATAGGGGTAAGTCCTTAGTTTTTATCCAAGCTTTCCATAGCATAAGGGACTTTGTTTCTTTGGAAAGCCAGGGAGCATAAATTGATTTTAGTCTGATCTTTCTGAAGGAGGCAAGTGAGTTCAGGGTGTCTAGCAAAAATACTATTAAATCTATTTATGGCATAGTTGAGAGGGGTGGACCAGTCTATGGAAGATAGAATAGAATTGAATTGGGCTCAATTGAAGTTGGAGAGTTTGTGGCAGTCTCTTTAGAGGTGGGATTTGGGAAGTTGGGAGGGGGTGTCAAAGGACAGAGATGGGTAGGTGGTCACTAAGTTGGTCTGGGTGTTTTGTTGGGTTGTGGTATACTTGAGGGGAGTTTGTGAGTATCCAGTCAATTATAGAGCTAGAGATTGGGTTTTTATGAAGATGAGTTGGAGATGATATAAGCTGGTGAAAACCATGTAGATTAATACTAAGTTGGGGAGAGTCAGTTTTCAGTTTGGACCAGTCTAAGTTGACATCAACCAAGATGAGGATTTCATATGGTATGCTTTGAGAAAGCCAGGATAGAATCATCTCTAAGGTTGCTAAGTTGTTCCCAGGAGGGATATAGATTGAGGCAATAACTAGATTTTTATGGAGGCTAAGGTGATAGTTTAGTACCATGAGTTCTGCAGGATGAAAGTCAGGAAGGGGTATAGGTAATGGAGAGAGGCTGAGTCTGTTTGAGTATAGGATGGCCACGCCACCTCCTTTTTTTGGTACCCTGTCTGAGCGATGGATGTTGTAGCCTGATGGGAGTATTTCCTTACTTGAGATATGTAGTTTAAGCCATGTTTCAGATAAGGAAATAATATGTGGGGTAGTATGGGCTACCCATGCATGAAATTCAGTAATTTTGTTGCTTAGGCGTTGGATGTTGAGGGCATATATGGATAAGTTATTAGTGGTGGTAGGGTTTGGTAGAGTAGGCAGAGAGGAGAGAGAGATATTTGAAGGACTAGGGGAGGTAGTGGTTAAGGGAGGTGAGTGGTTTTGGGTAGAGGTAGAGGGGCCATGGTTGGGGTGGATGTCCCCAGATGCAAGTAAGTTATTATTGAAATGAGAAAAAATAACAAAGGCTGGATGTAATTTGTATATCTTATGTTTAGGTTTATAAGTAGGGGGGTGTATTTGCAATCTACATAGTTTGTGATAAAAAGAGTGGGGAGATTAAAAAGGGCAGGGGAGATATTAAAGAAGAAGGATGAATTATGGTTGTTGCTTGTAAAAGAAGTAGGAGAAATAAGTACTGGACAAGAAAAGTAGCTATGATAAGCTGTTAGAGTTGAGAGTAGAAGGAGGAGTGAGGTGGTATTTATAAGGTGTTTCATTATTGTGTGGAGTGAGGGGAGAAGAGGAGTGGTTGTGGAAGTAGTGAAAGTGAGGAAGTGATGAAACGGAAGGGTTAACAGAAAGTTGTTTATTATTGGATGTTTGGGAAAGGAAGGGGTGGGAGTGGATGGTATAAAGGGGGGTGCGTGGGAATGGGGGTAGGTTATTTATTTTATTTATTTTATTTTACATTTATTTTACATTTGTTAACCGGGCTAGTCCAACTGGATACATGTCCATTTTCAGTGGAGGCCCGAGGAGAAAAGCTCCGCTAACTACTACTTAACAAGTTAAAAAATATACAGAATTATATGTCAAAAAGAAAAACATTTTTTTATTTTTCTTCCAGTATGTATAGACACAAGAGTACAATATGAGACTTAGCAGGTAAATAAGATTATATATTTAGTGAGAGATAGGAATAATTAAAGAGTGGAAGTTGTGTGGTATAGTAGAGAGGGGGAGGAGAGGAGAGGGAGGAGAAGAAGGAAAGGAAAAAAAAGAAAAAAGAAGAGGTTATAGGTTAAGAGAGCAGTATAGCCAGTGGTTGTTTTTGATTTTTTTTGAGTTTGTTTTAAAGTAGGTCAGGGATGTGATGTCTGGTGGTAGTTGATTCCAAAATTTTGCCAATTGAGCTGGAAAATGTGAGTCACCCTTGCTATTTATTATAGAAGTTTGAATGAATCAGTTTGTTAGAAGAGGCGGTTCTTCAAATTCTGTAGCAAATCTGGCAATGTTGTTGTATGATGTGGCTAGTTATTGAGATTATACTTTAGAAAGATTAGTGTATAAAAGGGCATAATAATATATTAGATTAAGTGGTGGGTTCTGGCTATATTAGATCTTTCAGAGTTAAGCAAGATTTGATTCTGTAGAAGAAGAACCTCGCTCGTTAGTAGTTTTATTGTTAGAGTTTGGTTGTTTTGTCTGGAGTGATGAGGGTGCCATTATTGGATGTGTTTGGTAGTGGTATGGTATAGTTATGGTAGTGAAGTGAGCCTGAGCGTAGCAAGGGCGAACAAAGCGGGGCTAGCACCCAGGTCAGAGTAGCAAAAAAAAACAATCAACAAAAAAAAAACTGTCATTCTGGCCAGCAATTATCCCATGCCATCTTTTGTTTTTTTTCAAACAAGCAGACTTTTTCTTGTATCTATTTTTTGCCTCACACCTGCCAACCATCAAGCCTCTAAGGACCATCATCTAGGCAGTCGTGGGGGTGCTTTGCAGTCTCACAGACACATCCTGGCAACAGCACTTTTTGTTTATGGCCTACCCCCTGCCACAGTAATGACATGAATACTTGCAATCCAAACACCAATGACCAGCATGTAGGTATAAAATGCAATAAGTCTTGTGCAAATAAAAATATGTTTATTCCTCAGACCGGTTTCGGCTCACCAGCCTTCTTCAGTGAATCATAAACACACAAAAAACAACATACTACATACTTAAATATTCTCCCCCCAAAAACGTGACATACATAGTGCAGCCCATAATAAAAGGGTAAGAAACCTACTAAATGTAAAGTAAATCCAAAATACATGATCTTACATACAGTTAGTAACACCCATACAAAACAACCTGATGAAAATGATAAAAACAACATATAAAAATATCCTTGGTGTGCCTTTATAAATGATCATTAAGTCCAGGGGGAAACAACCCCCCTAAGTTAATGATCCAATATTTCTCCTTTTTATTGAGTATAGTATGCCAATCCTGTCAATTACTCTGATCCCCAGTGATTCTTTCTATAATCATAAAATGGAATTCAGCATCAACATGTGTAACAGCATGGCGATAAAGTGCATTGGTTTCCCGTCTATTCCTTATATCACTTCTATGTTCAGACATACGTATCCTCAATATTCTGGCGGTCTGGCTGACATAAAATGCTGAATACTTGCAACACACGAGGGCCGCATACTCCCCCTCAGTCCCCACAAGCATGCTCCCCCGCATTCTCCAACAGTCTACATCAACATCTTCCAAACCCATCCCTCCAAACTGGATGATAAGTTTACACTCTCCAAGAGACCCTTGTCAGTGGAGCTACTATACAAGCCAGGCTAGAACCCCCCCCCCAAGGATGGGCATACCCATTCTCAAAACCTGCATTGTCAAGTGTCCAAGCAGGTACTCAAACTTGGGTCAACTGGGTAATCAGAGCTTTATCTCCTTTATGCCACTACTGCAGGTTCAACCAGAGTATGTTTTGGCAGTTTCTTGCACTTCAGGGAAGTAAGAGGAAGGGAAAGTGACTGCACCTCTCAGAAATTCTAGAGAAAGGCAAACATGCTCAATTGCTCCAACACCGTGTTTTAATAGTAATCTCATATTTAGCATATAGTGTGGCTTTAGACCATTTTATGGCACAGCTAAAGGTCTGCTTAATGCCATGGAGTATCTCTACGTGTAAGTGAACTGTGGCAATGCTGTTGGGTCAGTATTATTCAGTCTTTCTAAAACATATGATGCAGTAAAACATCACTACCTGCAGGAATGTGAAGCCTCACATGGCCTCTCCCTCTATGTCCGTGAATGTCTCACTTGCTGTCCTGAAGGTAGGCCATAACCCATCAGATAGTTAGTTAGTTATTATAGATATTTTTTTTCAGCTAGACGATGTACTATTTTCAGTGGAAGCACTGGAAGACATGCTCCAGTGAATAACTGTAAGGTATATACAAGAAAATTCTATCTGAAAAGCATCCTTCATTGTGTGATTATATAAGTGCCTCAGCCAAAAGCAAATGCTCAAAAGAGAGCTAAAACCATCAGTCTAAAAAGATTGAACAAATCAAAATAAGAAAACAAAAAACTGTTTTTACAAGGTGGCAAGCCCCACTACAATGCTATATCACCTGCTAATTATATATACCAACTCCAAGATCACACTACAGAGGGGAAAGGCAAATTCCTACACCCTACTTAGGTTCATAGGTAGGTACTAGGCTATCTGCCCAAAGGCATTTATAAGCCTAGCCAGAATGTGTTGGCTTTCGCCGCCCCCTTAGATTAGTGCTGTAGCACAATTTCACAAGAAAAGTTGCAGGCAACTAGAAAAAGCCAAAACCAGAATTCAGTCTTATGAGCATCTGCTAACTGATATTATATCCATATATATATATATATATATATATATATATATATATATATATATATATATACATACATACATACATATATATATATATATATATCTATATAAACAAACACCATATAAAACTATGACTACCACCATGGCATAAAACATAAAATGTAAATTTAATGAAGGTAAAAACTGGGTAAAACATAAAAACAGCCAAAGTCAAGAGAAGATAGGTGCTTTCAGGTACTAACAGTAGCCTTCATCAGATCTAATTCATTCATTTCCTGTCAATGTTATTAAGAAAACTCATAACCAATCATAATCAACAATTCAATCTATGCCTTTTTAAGGCAGGTTTCAAAGGGAGGCACGTATTAAGTCCTGGGAGTGTGTCGGCTTGTAGGTTATGTATCCAATGCATCTCAGAGAAATGGTCACATTGTTGGCAACAAGCAATGAATACAACATTCTTGGTCTTATTATTCCTAAAGGAGAAAGTCAGAACATCCTCCACTATCCTCTTGATAGTATTATCACTGGTTAAAATCATCCAGTTATTCTTTATAATATCACAAACATAACGAATATTACTGGACTAAGTCAGGACAACTCTGGTGCATTGGTCAGTTCTAACATTTCTATGACCTCTGTAGTGTTCTTTTCCAGCTTCTGTGAAAAACAAAATGGTTTACCATGAGTGTTCCTTAACATTGTAGCTTCTTGCATACATTTGTATACCTCCTTCTTCTTGCATTCTCTTCGCATGCATTCTTATGAGTTACGTGTTTTTGCACCGAGACTTTAGTGGGACATTCTAACTAGAATACATAAAGGACATCTGACGGGAATCTACATAAAGGGTTACTGTACTAATTTGTAATCATAGATATGTCAGACTAACATGGGCCATAATGAGTAACAGACTCGATTTTAGAGCACTAGTTTTGCAAAGGGGAAGAGAATTGCAGATGTAAAGTCCCAAATTCAAAAGATCTTATTTTGAATAAATTCACATTTTTACTATTGTCTTGAAAATGGATATCCTAGGTAAAGTGGGTATAGCAGTAGAGGTGATTAGTTAGGATAATAGGAAGAACAAGTTTGCTCATGTATGTGTGGTATTAGCTAGCTTTCAATATGTGTTCACAAGGTGGAGGAGTATAGACACATGCAGTTACATCTCCAAAACAATGTAGAAGGTAACTACATGCAGAGTACAGGAAAAGCTGCTCTGGCCTCTAAATAAAATAAATGCAGACTGAGGG
This sequence comes from Protopterus annectens, assembly GCF_019279795.1. Taxonomy (NCBI): domain Eukaryota; kingdom Metazoa; phylum Chordata; order Ceratodontiformes; family Protopteridae; genus Protopterus; species Protopterus annectens. Next base: position 1,412,923,223 of record NC_056732.1, on the reverse strand, counting down.
GTTGGTCTAGCACATGTTGCAGTCAAAAGGCCAGGAAGTTGTCACCATTCCAGGTGATAGCCGTTGTTCAGTTTTGTATCAAGACAAGTCAGCAGTGACTGAGAAAAACCCAGGGTTATAATACAGAGAAATGTCTTTTTTTTTTTTCTTTCTAGCTCAAGTTACAATCTAAACAGGTAAGTTACAGTAGTCTGTTATATGACTGAAATATTAAAGAGTGCAAAGTTTTTTTATGTAAAAGAATTAGGTTGTACTATTCAGAAGATTTGGGGTACAATTCTTGGCTAGTTTGCCATTGCTAATCTGAAACATAAAGAGTTAAATGTTTGGTATTATATGGTGAATTCCAGTAGAAATATCTTATTTCAAGGTCAGTGTGCCAGGAACGTACAGATGTTTTGTGCTTATTTGACAGTTTATAATAAAAAAAGAACCAAATATTTACAGGAAATGTTAACAGCAATGACTTTAGGGGTAAATAATAGCACTGTCTGTGGCTCAGCAGGTTGTACACTCACCTTTGGTGCTGAAAGACAAGACGGCTGGGGGTTCTACTCCCATTCCAGAAGACTGGACTGCTGACACTGTAATGCAGCACTGGGGGAGGGACAGATTTCTGAGTATGTTATCCTTTGGCTGAGGCATTCAACTGAGGTCCTGTATGCTTGAATTGGTGGTAGCCCAGGTGGATGTGAAAGATCTCATGGCACCCATCAAAAAGAGTAGGGGTCCTTTAACACAACAAAAAAGCATTATTTATGAATTCACATATTTATAGAATGTACATATTTGCAGGCATACGTACAAATTTATATTTGTTTTACTATTTATCATTTTTCTTATAACATCCTCATTGTTACTCTTCAATAATTGACTCTCGCTACTTCTTCCCCAACCGTAATCTGATTTTTCGCAATATATCTGCCAAAATCAATTTCCCATTAAATAACATGTCACTCATTCTTTCATTACAGATAACCCATATTACATAAAATAAATTCTTTTCTATTTTTCTTACAAATTCTTTCTTTTGATTCTTCTATTATCCATACATAAACATATTCATATTTATATTACTTATGTCATTAATATTCTCACACAAATCTTCTTCACAAAACTTTTTCCAGAGCTTCAGCGCTCTTTTACATTTCAGAAAAACATGCTCTGTTGTCTCTTACTCCACAAAAAATAAACACACACTTTCAGCTTTCTTTTTGTATGACATATTCACCTTTACTGGTGACTTATTTATCACCAGTTTCCATATGAATTCCTGATACTCTTGTTACACCACTTTTTCCTTACTTCAATTGCTTTAATCACTTGTTCTGGTAAATTTTCCCATCGATTTACATAACAATATTGTTTCACCACATCCTTATACCACATCCTTCTATCTTTCTTTATTTCATCAAATTTTTATTTTCCATATTAGTATTTTTTCTTGATAATTTATAATGTCTTCATTTACATATTTGTTTGTCTTTTTCTTATTCTCCCCATCTCCCAGAATTTTTGTACTTATATTTAAACATTCTTGGAATTAAATTCTCATTCTCTTCCTTCACCCACTTTAATACTTTATGCAAGTTTAAAGAAACAGAATAAACAACAGGATTTATTAGTGCCAAACCTCCTTCATCTTCACTAATAAACAACACGTCTCTTTTCACTGGATTTAATCTTGAACCCCATTTGAACGAAAATATTTATTGCACAATTTCCTTTTCATATTTTTCTGGGATCATATAAACATTTGACATATATGCTGTTTTCCCATTAATACCAAATTCACCAGATAAACTTTTTTCCTGAATGCTAAACTATAGGTCCTTCATAAAAGATATATTTCTTTCATTTCTTTTATCAAACCCTCCTATTGTAACACAACCACCTCATTTTTTCCAAATTTTATTCCAGGCAAAGACATGGCATTCACTAAAAAATAGACATCTCCAATTTTCCCCACATCACCCAGACCCTTATTTTTGTCTTTATTCAGGGTTATTCCCATTTCCTTTAAATATCCATTCAGGCAAACCAACACTACCCTCATCCATATTTGTCTCTTAGCATCTACAAGTATATTATCTGCGTATGTCAAAACTACTTCAATAACCTTCGCCTTTTACATCACATATCTAGCATCTTTCATTTTATAAGCTACTTCACTCAATATCACATTCATTGCCAATGCAAACAATATTCTACACACAGGACATCCTTGTCTTATACCACAATTCATGCATATTGCTTTACTCAGCCACCCATTCACCACCACTATCTCTAGATTATTTTGATATACTAACATACACACTCTCTTAATTCTATCACCAGTTTCATGCTTCTCCATAACATCCCACAAAGCATCTTATCCTACTGTATCAAATGCATTGCTAATATCACCCACATAAGTTTTACATCCTCCTTTTTACCTATAATGTCATCCTGAATCTCTCACATCCAATAACAATTTTTGACAGTCTTTTCCTATAATACTATATATACTTTATTCTAGGCTATCCCTCATCCTTCCTTCCATTCCCAGCTGTATTATTCACATAAAAATTCTATGTCCTGTGTTATTTAATGTAATGAGCCAGCCTCCAATTTATTTAATTCTTCTCATCTTGCTTCCATATAAATTTTAATATCCCAATACATAATTCTTAATAAACAAACCCTTCTTTGAACAATTCATTCAGTACATTTACAAAATATTCTTGCTGTCAGTACATTCATTTCTTTTACATTCCATACCATCTGGGCCTGATACTGAATCAACATTTACTTTTCTAAGTATTACATTCGATTTGCTAACAGTAATTGCTTTTTTTAAAAATGAGTTTTACTTACAGCTTCTTGCTGCTCTCCTTTTTTGCCTGCTAACACTTACTGCATTATCTACTGCCACAAAACCATAAACCTTCTCAGTTTCTTGATTCATTCCTCTTTTACTTTCTGTCACTGCTACATAAGTTTTAACTGCTGCATTCTCAGTTGCCACATCACCTGGTTCATTCTCCACATTACCATTTTCAGTACTTCCAAAAAAGTTATCTGCCATCTCAACCCATGAAACAGTAGAACTGGCACCTGGATCATATTGCTGGATTATTTTAATAGAACATCATCTGCTAGCTCCCCCCCTCCCCCGACACCAGTCCTGTTGTCTGCACCACTCCAACAGACGTGCTTACTTCCTTATCCACTGAGACAGCTAAATGTTGTTAATTTGTATCATGCACCACACAGGAATCTTTGTTTACATTCTGATGCTCCATATTGAACATTTCTTTCTCCAAATTCTCATTTTCTACCCACAAAATCTCCATAGTTTTTCTTTTATCCTCCTCCTCCATGCTATTGCTTCCCTTAGGCCACTTCCTTTCAAGCTATAGGAGCCCTCTGGCACCATCAAGCATCTCCAACAAGTAGAGTAAGTTCCATATGACTTGGCCAGAGTTCCCCCAGTAGTGTAAATATCATCCCAGGTCTCCAATGAAAAGTGGGCACTTGCCTAGTGAGACTAACCCAGTCAATAAAGAATAAGTAAAATAAAAAAATGAGAAGCCTTCATTGATGTAGAGGGTGGGAACCATCACAAATTAGCAGTTGCTTCAAAGCAATGGCAACCAGTACATTATAACTGTATCCAGAGTATCTAACACATATGTTTGTACAGATCTTCACAAAAAAAAAGTTATTTTTTTCTAAAATTACAAGCAGCTATACGGGATTATATTTTGAGAAGCAAGTTTTATATTCAGATGTTTTTCGTTTTTTAATTTCTCCAAGTCTTTTGGGTTTTTAATATCATAACTAAGTCATAGTACAATTAAAGTTCATGAAATTAGTATTGTTTCACTCTTTGATGTCAGCCTGTAGTGTTCTTCACAGCACCCGTAATGTGCCCAGTAATGACTCCTTCTGCAGTTCATATGGAGTTACAAGTATTGGTAACATATCTAAATATGATTGTAGATTCTTTTTTATAAGACACGTTGCTTCTACTACTATTGGAACTGTCTGGGTATCTTTCTTCCACATTGCTCTCGTTTCTGCCTGCAGATCCTGATATTTTCTGACTTTGTGTCTCTCTGTATGCAAGACACTGTAGTCACTGGGTGTGGTAATTTCAATGATCAATGCTACTCTTGTCTTCTTTTCTTAAGACTACTATGTCTGGTTTTCTAGCATCTATCTTTTGAACTGTTGGTAATGGATGATCCCATGTGATGTAGACGTCTTCATTTTCTATGATGCTTTGTGGCTCATGTTTCCAGTGTTTTTCGACCACTTCAGTACCATAATGTTTGCACAATCCCCAGTGCAAAAATCTTGCCACATTATTATGCCTTTCAGTATACAGTCCTTCCACCATTATTATGTCGCAACCAGCAACAAGGTTTGCAACTGTTTCCAATTCGGTTTTACAAAACCTACATTTATCTGTTTCTTCCACAAGTTCAGTGGACTTTATAAAACAACGTGTATGCCTCTCCTTAACCATTCCTGTGTTCGTTCCTGAACAACATGAGTTTCTTCCAGAAGATTTTTATACTTGCAACTATATGCTTTTTCCACATTTCTTGCCTTCTCATCTGATCCTTCAGCTTATATTCTTTCTTTTGTTTTTTGGCACATTCAGTTGCTGTCTGATTTTTATCCACTTCTGGTTTGATTTCCATTCCTACTTGATGCCAATAAGCTTCTGCTAGATTAAGCAGAGAAGTCATCTTAGATTTATTCTCCTCATGTTTCAAAACTTTCAATACATTTGGGTCTTGTGAGGTCAGCAGATATGTGTGGAGTCCCACATTGCAGATCTATACATATAATCAATTTTAAGGAGGCCCATCTCTCCTTTGGAATGGGCAATATATAATCTTGGTATGCACTGATTTTTATAAATCATTTGGTGAGCATGAAGCATCCTTCTTGTTTTCCTATCTAATCTATCCAACACCTTTTGGGGCCAGTCAGTCACATCAAAACTATAAGTTAGGACAGGAAGAGCAAATTGGTTTATAGCTTGGATTTTGTTCCTAGATGTTAGTGCTGTTTTCAGGATTAATTTAAGTCTTCTGAAGTATTCCTTACTAAGTTTTATTCACATTTGTTCATGTTTTATTGTTGGTCCTTCATCAGTTCCCAATTATTTATACACTCCTTCTTGCTCAAGTTCTTTTATATTACATTCTTGTCCCAAAAAGATGCTTTCCTGGCATTGCAGTTTTCCTGCTTTAAATGTTGCTTTTGCACATTTATCAAGACCAAATTACATTCTTATATCATCTGAAAAAGTTTTGACAACATGCAGTTGTGCTTTCAGTTCTTCATCTGATGAGCTATACAGTTCTAAATCATCGACAAAGAGAAGGTGGGAAGTCTTTACACTTTGTTGCTTTCTAGGAGCCAGATTATAGACATTGCCTAAGCTGTTAAATAAACAGTTTAATGGCTTAAGGGTAAGGCAAAATAGTAACGGTGACAGAGAGTCATCCTGGAATATCCCCCTTTGAATTTTTATCCTAGAGATAACAATTTGTCCTGTATCATGGCTTAATTGCAAAGTGGTCAGCCACTGTTTCATGGTCACTGTAATATAGTCAGTCAGTATGGGGTGTATCTTATACATTTTTAAGCACTCTTTTATCCATGAATGAGGCCCTGAGGGATACTATCAAATGCATTTTTGTAGTCAGTCCATGTCGTACTTAGATTCGTCCCCTTTTTACCGTTCTCCACTATGACTTTATTTAACAACAAATGATCCTTTGTTCCATATGACTTTCTTTTATTGCCCTTTTGTTCTACTGCCATAGTTGTGTTTTCTTCTAAATGACTATAAACTCTGTCAACATCAGTTCCCATGTATAGTTTATACGTCGTCTGAAGGCAAAATATTGGTCTATAATTTTTAGGACAGCTTGCAGGTTCACTCTTAAGTAGGAACATTGTTTTTCCTGTTGTTAACCAGGTTGGTGTCTGTTCAGGGTGTGGATATAAATAGTTCTTACTCATGGCTAAGTGTTCATGCAAATATGTTAATACTTTCAGCCAAAAATTAGGTATTGCATCTGAGCCTGGGGTTTTCCAAATAGAGGTTTTTCTTAACTTTGCTTCAATCTCGCTGGCTGTTACTTTATCCCATTTCATATCCTGTACCTTTGAACCTCTTATTCTTTATTTAACTTCTATCCATTTAGCATCTTAGTTATGTATCCAAGATCTTCATAGATAAATATAAGAACATCTGCATTATCTCCCTTTATATATCTCCAGGTGACAACATAACAAATATCAACTCTCCCTCCCTCCCCATTCACACTCAAAACAAGTCATGCACCAAAGGGACAAATCTTACTACAGTACCCTTGCCCAGACCTAGTAAAACTGACTCAGAACTCTTCAACAAATTCTTTACAGAATCTATAGCCAATCTTAGTAAATCCTTCCCTAACAATAAACACAAATATCTAAACACCTTTCATCTATCCTACTTATCAGACAGATCCCAAGCTGATCCCAGACACAAACTCCTTGGCATCACTATCATTCAACATCTGCCATCTCTTAGAAAACATCTAACACTGTGTCCACTAAACATAAGTTACATCCTACTTAAATTTAAATAAAGTCCCCTTGAATCTCTATATCCTTCTCTCTACTCTATCCCTATTTCTTTTTTTTTTTTCTTCTCTTTTCTCTTTTCTTTCACTCTTTGATCCCTTTAATCCACTCTCACTCTATTCTCTTTCTCTCTCTCTCTCTCTTCTCAAATATTATAAAATAGAAAAATACCTTGTAACCTTAGACCTTCTTCTCATACAGTTTAACCTGCTACTTGAAGGAATTATACTACTTTATCTATTGAATTGATGAATTGATTTTTTAGTATACTGTTTGTTTTTTACTAATCTGTATCAATGTAATGTAATTTCAAATGTATATATTTTATTACTACCTTTTACACCATGTAACTAAGATTGAATTTGCATAAATACTTCCCAAAATCTATCTATTTCTTCTTTTTTTGGCGGTCTTTCAATTACTTTTACCTTATTTCCTAATTCTCTATAAAACTTTTTTGGATCGTCAATAAATTGCTTATTTTGTACTTTTCCTTTATAGTTATCTTTCTATCTTCTAAGACTTTCCACCTGTGCTGAAATTTTTAGTTTGTTATTTACGATAGTGCATGATAGATCCTGGTCTGTTCTAATACTGCGCATTGCTTTTATCACATCTATCGTTCTTAGTATTTTTGTTGATCTATTCCCTCTTCTATAGTCTTCTAACAGTAGCACTTCTTGTCTTAATTACTTTATAATTTTCTCTATTCGATATTTCCATGATGGTATTCGATTTCTCCCCTTCCTTTCCCTCACTACATTGTGTTCTTGTGGTAGAGCTTTATCAGTTATTAATTTAGCTGCACAGTAATATATCCTGTTTACTTCTATTATATCACATGGCTCTATATGAACAGTCCTAATTACTGTGTTCATTTGTTTTATCAAACTTCTGACTTTTTGGGTTTTATTAACCTTCTGCAGTCTATTTCTATCATTGATCTTGATATAACTGTCCATGTCTATTAAATCAAGCAATTCTTCTCTTAGCTCATTTTCTTCCAAACTGAGGGCACATCCCTTGTTTTCCAATTCCTGCAGGCATTCTATAGAAGGTTCTATAGCATCTTCCTGTGACACAGTCTCATCAATTTCATCCTGTGTCATCAGTTGCTCTATCATATGCGAACTCACTGGCCTATCACCCCTCAACATTGACTGCATCAGAGTTTCCACAGTTTTCTATTCCTTCCCTTACTGTCTAGCTTCACATGAACATTTATTCTGGTTTCCCGTGGAAGGATCCAAATTATCTTCATATGACACCTGATCAATTGATTCCTGTTCCACTGATTTCCCCTTAATTTGGATATCCATTACTCTATCCTGTTGTGGTGCTTTCTGAATTAGATTTTCTACACTAAATCCTTCACTTTGCAGGTGCTCCATAACCTCAGTTTCTATTTCTTTAACTCCTCCATTACTAATCTCCTTTTCTACTTTTCCTCTTTGTCTTCTTATTTTTTGTATTGTAAAGTTTTCCATGTATGGATTCCTTTATCGGTATTTCTCTTCAAATATCTTTGGTGCTGCTCTTTTTATATTGGTTAGTTTTGCTTACTCCTTTGCATAAATATTATACCATATTAAATCTCTTTTTCTTTCCCATGTCCATATTTCTTCTTCAGATGTTTCCTGATCTTCCTGTTTCTCCCTTCTTTGGGGACTCAATGCATCCTGCAGTGATGTACCCAGTGTTAGACCTTCTACATCAAATCCTTCACTTTGCAGGCACTCCACAACTTCAACCTCTATTTTTAACTTCTACTTTACTAATCTTCTTTTCTACGTTCCATCTTTGTGATATTATTTTTTATTGTGACATTTTCCATATCTGGATGCCTTTGCCTGTATTTCTCTTCAAATATATTTGGGGCTGCCTTCTTTACATTGATTAATTTGGCTTTTTCCTTTCATAAATATTGTACCATATCAAATCTCTCTTTCTTTCCCATGTCATATTTCTTTTTATACTTTTCAAATATCTCTTGGTTTTGTTGTTTATAGTTTCACACTTCCTCAGATGCTTCTTTTTCCAAACAGATCAAGGTTTCTTGATCTATATACTGTTTCTCATAAATCTGATGTATTCGTTAACACAAATTTTCATTTGAAGCTTCTGACAGTTTTTCTTGTGGAAGTATTTTTCTTTTCTCCAATTTCTTTCTTAATCATTTTGTATATCTTGTGTCTTGAAATTATGGGCTTTTTACACAATAGTAACAATACATAATTTATTTCTTCTCCTCAATAGTCCACTTTATCATCTTTATGGCTCTTCTTTGGCCTATCAGTTTTTGTGATTTTTGTGGACTGCTACTTCCTTCTACAACAGGGGGACCATCCTCCCCCTGGGCCTGGCCTGGCCCCATTGTAGGAATGTTTCTGTATTTTGAGGATTCTACACTGTCATCTTTTCCAGTCCTGGCACCAGTGCGCCTACCAGGATTGGGTACTTTTTATCCTGGATCTTATGCACCCGGTTATGTTTTTTAGTTGTTGACCTACTTCTGTCTGTGATATATGCTGTATAAATACAGTCAACATATCAGTGTCGCCTTGGTGAGATTTTGTGAAAACAGGGTCCACCTGAGAAGGTACTCACCAAGACTTGATGATGAATTCAATTTCAGCACTACTACTCTCCTTTGCTTGCTGACTTGTCATCTTTCCATTCGGACCCCATGATCCATGATGTATGAGTTCAGTAATGTGTTATTAGTAACTCTCAATTCAGTTTAAGTGGAAGTTTTAATGTAATAGAATTAATTAAGGTTAAAGGGAAAAAAGCTGATCCAATTACAGGGCAAAGAAATTTGAGTTAGAGAAAATTATGGAAAATATATTAGAAACTATGAGTCAAAAAGACTAATTACAGAACTGAATATTCTTTTACACAAAGTCTGGTGCCACATGAATGATATTTTTATGACTCTGTATCTAAAGAAATGGTTACTTAGGAAATGTGGGACCAACCATGTCTTTTGTTTTATTCAAAGGTCAGCAAAGTGTTTCTTATACTCTGCATATAGTTACTTTCTACATGGTTTTCAAGATATGCCTTATTAGTGGTTGTAGTTTTATTTTGCATTAATATTGACATAAGGACTAACTCATGCATTAAAACTGATTTGATTACTTTCTTCTCTTGAAGATAAGGGAATCAGTGTAACCTTACCGAATTCATAAAGCACAACAAGATTTTGTTAGAATTCTACCAATAAGAAACACAGCTATTTCAATCCTCAGTATGAACTGTTAAGTTTAACACATTACCAGACAGCTTCCACAGTACGCATCATATGTGTATCAAACCGACTGTTTAGTAGAGAATAGTACAGTTGTGTACCTACCATAAATGTAGATGTTCGAGTGTATTCACTGTTGCAGTCATTACACTTGGGTTATCCTGCTGGCAGGCTACCCTCAGTCGGCCAGAATTCCAAAGTCTAGGTCCGGCGTCGGCTGCTGTCACCTCTTCCCTGACGTCAGTGTGCCAGGGGTATAAAAGATGCAGCCAACGCCATTTTCTTCAGTTTTTCTTGCCCCAGATGTCAGGTGCCCCCATATTGGAAGGCTAAAAAATTATGCCAATAAGTATGCATGCACAACAATAACATTTCCTTCATCTACAAGCAAATACACCACATAGGTTGTATAGGATAGAGAAGTACAGAGAAGTCCCAGCAAAGAAAGGGGGTGGTGGGTGGGTAACCTGGACTGCAACAGTGAATACACTTGAACATCTACATTTATGGTAGGTACACAACTGTACTATGTTCATCGTGTTTCACTGTTGCAGTCATTACACTTGGGTTGAATCCCAAAGCTGAGGTTGGGTGGCTGGATCTAAATAGGATTAGGAGAGGCTATAAGGCCCTGCAGAACTGCAGTGGTGAAGCCTGATCTAGATTTAGAGTAGAGAGGTAAGTGGTAGTGCTTGGTAAAAGTGTGCACTGAACTCCAAGTTGCAGCCTCTAAAATGTCTTTGGTTGGTACTCCTCTGAGGAAGGCTGCTGAAGTGGCTGTTGCTGTGGTGGAATGTGGCCTAATGCCCTTAGGCACTGATTTGCCATGTTGTGAATAGCAAAAACTAATGCAGTGGCCTATCCATTTTGAAATAGTCTGCTTTGAGATAGCCTTTCCTTGTGATCTTGCAGCATATGCCACTAAAAGTTGCTCAGTCTTTCTAAAAGCTTTAGTTCTGTCCAAGTAGAAGCGTAGCTGTCTGTGTAGGTCCAAAGAGTGCAGGAGTCTCTCACCCTTGTTCTGTGGGTTTGGATAAAAGGTGGGCAAATGAATTGTTTGGTTAAGGGCCACACTGGACATTACCTTAGGCATAAAAGTAGGGTTTGTCCTCAGAGAAACCCTGTCTTGATGGAAAATGATAAAAGGTTCCACAGCCACAAGTGCCTGTAACTCGTCTTGCAGAGGTTATTGCTAGGAGCAGAGCTGTTTTCCATGATAAAAACTTTATTTCAGCTGTGGTGGCTGGCTCAAAAGGTGGCAGTGTTAGTTTTTCCAAGACATAATTGAGATCCCATGCAGGTATTGGTGCTCTCCTTGGGGGTCTTATGTTTTTGGCCCCTCTGAGGTACTGTCTTAGCAATGGATGTGAAAAAATAGGTGGTTCCGTATTGTAATGAGCTGAAATGGCAGAGGCATGGATTTTAATTGATGAAAAAGATAGGTCTTTGTCCGGCATCTCAGTTAGATATTGTAAAATCTGAGGAATATTTGGTACAATCGTGTCAATTCCTTGTGCCTGGTTCCAGGCACAGAATCTCTTCCATTTTTCAGCATAAGATTTTCTGGTACTGGGCCTCCTGGCCTCTAAAATAACATCCATCACTGCTTTAGAGAGAGTTGTGTTATGTATGGCTACATTATCTGCCATGCTGCCAGATGTAGGGTCCTGAGTTGGCTATGCCAAATCTGATTGTTTCGTTGAGTCAGTAAGTGAGGAATCAGAGGTAGTGTCCAGGCTGGGCCTTGAGACAAGCTCTTCAGGATTGGATACCAGTGCTGGCGGGGCCAGTCTGGGGCAATCAGAATCATTTTTGGCTTCTCTTGTCTGACCTTTAGGAGTACCTTGGGGAGGAGAGGCAGAGGAGGAAAGGCGTACACTGTAAGGCTTTTCCAGCTGAATGATAGAGCATCCACTTTCCATGTTTGCTTGTGATAAGTCCTTGTGCAGAATCTTTGTAGCTGGCAGTTGTCAGGGGAGGCAAATAGATCTATGTCTGGGCATCCCCATTTCTTTGTTATCATGCTGAAGACTTGTGGATCCAGTTGCCACTCGTGGGGATCCATGAGGTTTTTGCTTAGTTCGTCTGCCAGAGTATTTTTCTTTCCTGGCAGGAATTGTGCTTGCAGGTGTACTTGATAAGTCAATGCTATGTCCCACAAAGACATGGCTTGTCTGCAGAGGGGGTAGGAATGTGTGCCTCCTTGCTTGTTTATGTACCACATGACTGTAGTATTGTCCGTCTTTATCAGAAGTTGTCCTGGAAGTAGTAGATCCTTGAAAGCTGTTAGGACATTCTGAACAGCCAGCATCTCTTTTTGATTGATATGAAGATGCATTTGGCTTGTGGACCATGTGCCCTGAATGCATTTTCCTGCCATGTGTGTGCCCCAGGCATAGTCTGATGCATCTGTTGTTATTGACTGCCTGGCTGTGGGAAGGGTGAATGGCTGTCCCTTGTTGTGGTGACAGGCCTGTGCCCACCATCGAAATTCCTGTTGCAGGCAAGGAATGAGGGTTATTACTGTTTCCAGGCTGTGGCAATGTTGAGTCCAAACACTTTTTAGATACCATTGTAGTTTCCTCATATGCAGTTTGGCATATGGAATTAGAAGAATGCAGGATACCATGAAGCCCAAAGCCTGCAGAATTTTTCTTGCAGATAACTGGGACTTTGTTGCCAACATTTTGAAGTAAGAAGTCAGTTACCTTTGTTTGTTTGGTGTGAGATAAGCCATCTGGGCAGTTGTATTTAAGCTTGCACCCAGGAATATTATCTCTTGAGAGGGTACTAGTTTTGATTTCTTTTCATTTACTGTGTACCCTAGGCAATTTACCAATCTTTTTACATACGCCAGATGTTTTAGTAGAATGTCCTTGTTCTCTGCTTGAATAAGGCAGTCGTCCAAGTAGGGATATATTTGAATTCCTCTGTCTGCAGAAAGCAATTACTGGTGCCAGGCATTTTGTGAAGACCCTGGGCGCAGTAGATAAGCCAAAGGGCAGCGCAGAGAATTGGTGGTGCATTGAGCCAGCTATGAATCTGAGGTATCTTCTGCAAGATTGTCTGATTGGCACATACAGATATGCCTCCTTTAGGTCCAAAGTTACGAGCCAAGCCTTGTTTCCCAGCATGGGCAAAAGCTGCTGCAGAGTTAACATTTTGAATTTTGGAACTTCCAGAAAAGTGTTTAGAATAGACAGGTCCAGAATTGGTCTCCAGGGCTTTGTCCTTTCTGGGTACCAGGAAGAGTCTTGAGTAAAATCCTTGTCCCTGCTCCTGAAGTGGTACTTGTTGAATGGCCCCCATCTCCATGAGGGATGAAACTTGCTTTTGTGCCTCTGCCCATTGATTGTGTGGCAGGTCTAGCATGCCTCTTGCCTTTGGCAAGGTGTGAAAGTGGAACCTGTAGCCCTGAGACACTATATTCAAGACCCATTTGTCCTAGGTAATCATGTGCCAGTTTTGTTGAAAAAGTGCTAGTTTTCCCCCTAAAGGAGCATCCAAAAGGTAAGTGCTTGGAAGTGGTAGAGGGAAGTCATTGTGACTGTTTCCTATAAGGTTGAGATTTATCTTCTCCACTTTTGGCAGTAGAAGCACCCCATTGTTTAGGGCTGTATGAGCCTTGGGGCTGGGCTCTGCCTCTAGGGTGTCTGTATCTGCCTCTTTGTGGCCTGTCTGATACTGGAAAGGACCATTTTTTTGAAGGTCAGTTTCTGCTAAATCTGGGTGGCTGTACCTGTAAGAAATCTTTAACTCCATTTTCTTCAACACCTCTTCTGCCTTAACACCAAACAAAGTATCATGCTGTAATGGAGCATCTAGTAATTTTGCTTTAACATGATCAGGCAGATTCTGTTCCTTTAACCAAGCATGCCTTCTAATCACAGAACCCGTCACAGCGGCCCTACAAGAGGCCTCCAAAGAATCAAAACCACATTGCAAAGTATGCTTTCCCACTTGTTCTGCTGCATTTCCTTGTTGTCTGGACAGTCAGAATTAGTCAACATTTTTTGTTTTAATAGTGACATTAAGTATTGCTGATATTTAAGCATATGAAATTGACAATTTAAGGCCTTGAAGGTCAAAGTAGCTGAAGTGTAAACTTTTTTCCCCCATCTGTCCAGTGCCCTTGAATCTCTATCAAAGGGGACAGGGTTTTTTGCAGTGGAAGCCCTGACACCCTTAGGACCCTAAGAAATGGTTTCTGGGTCAGCTGCAGGGTTTTTATATAAAAATTTATGGGAATCTGGAACCCTGTACTATCTGTCTGGCTTAACTGGTGCAGGAGGTATGGTGTCTGGAGACAGGCCGGACTCTGAAAAAACATCATCCACAATGTCCAGTACAAGGGGAATAGCAAGGGGCCTGTGCTGTGGAAGTAAAAGAAAATCTCTGAGCCTTTTCTTAGATTCTGAGTAATCCTGGCTCTCCCAATGAAAATGCTCCCTCATGGTATGCAGGGTTTCCCCAAAGGAATAATCTTCAGAAGGAGAAGCTGAAGGGATAGATTCTTCAGCATCAGAATCCTCATAGAGAGGGAGAGAGTATTCTACATAAGAAGAGGAATCAGAGGAAATGGAAACCTGATCTGAAGATTCATATTCAGTCTCTTGCCTAGGCCTCTTATCAGGAGGGGGATGGGAACCCCTGATCAAAGTAATAAGGTCTTCGGCCATTTTGAGCATTTATTTTTTAGGCATGGATGTTTGTCCTGGAGAATGCTGTACTTGTTTCCTTGTCTTTAGAGCTGCTTTAGTCTTTGGCTTTGAAGCTGAAGATGGCTTTACATATAACTGTGTTGGTCTGAAAACACCCTCAGAAGCTGATGCTTGCACAGCGACTCCGGACCCATCTGAGGGGACTGTTTCCGAGGATCCAATGCCTTGAGTTTCCATAGGCCCAGTCGGCTCCACGTAGGAGTCTGAAGCAGCCTGTGGCTCTGAGGTAGCGGGTGTCAGGGGCTGCAAAAGCGCCTCACTGAGAACCGGCGAACCAACGACTAGCTTAGCGGAAGCCTCATTGTCGGTTTTGGACCTCGGATGCCTGTCCTTGTCTTTATCCTTGCGTTTTTTAGAAACTCCGGTTGTCGGTTGTTCCAACGGCATAGTATAATTAAATCTTCGGCCGAAGTAATGAAAGGCAAAATCATACCGACACTTGATAGTGCGTTGGTTAAATCTAGCACAAAACCGACAACAAGCAACATCGTGGTCTGGGACTAGGCAAGGAATACAGTAAGAATGAAAATCCTTATGAGGTATTTGCTTCCCACAAGAAATACAATTATTAACTTTTTATGACATCGGTCTGGAGCAAGAAAAAAGTTTCCCCAACGGGGTACTTAGCTTTAATGAAGACTTCGGATCTGAAATTCAATTCTGAAAATCTCAGGAGTCGGCCGACCAGCACTTGCGAACTGCTTTTGCTTCGGGCACCGCGCGGCAAGAAATACTGAAGAAAATGGTGTCGGCTGCATCTTTTATACCCCTGGCGCACTAACGTCAGGGAGGAGGCGACAGCAACCGACGCCAGACCTAGACTTTGGAATTCTGGCCGACTGCGGGTAGCCTGCCAGCAGGATAACCCAAGTGTAATGACTGCAACAGTGAAACACAATGAACATCACAGGTGATACTATTTAGGTGTCAGCGTGAAAATATGAAGTTACATGTTTATCAGGATGAGCTATGTGACTGCCTGAGGAAACAACTAGTGGAAGTTAATTAATGGTATCCAAGATATAAAAAAATCAGGGGCATCCATAGCTCTCATACTCTGGGCACAAAAAGTCTAGACAAAGTCAAAAATAATAGGGGGGACAAAGCCCCAAAAATAGGGACAAATTTTAAATATTGCTGTTATAAACTTAGAAAGTTGATAGAATGCAAGGTCTTGTGTTGCCATGCATTTTCTGAAGGATATAAAGTCTGAAACTCAAATTCCTGTCATTATATAATGACCTCAGTCCTCACTTCTTCACCACAAAAATCCAGAAAACTACAAATTTTGTGAGGAACAGTCCAAAAATATGAGGCAAAAATCTGGACATTCTACAAACATCTGGACAGTTAAGAGGTATGGGGCACACTATTGAAATGTTGTCACTTGAAATGCTGAGTGCCAACAAGTCAAAGAAAAGAGACCAAAAACACAGGACAAGAGCAAATCTCGAAAATCGCTGTTCTCCTTAAAACTTCTTTTTGCGGGAGGTCCCCCTATACCCCCCACCCCAAACTTATATATACTAACCCCAAGATCACCATACCACCAAGGAAAGGTGAAATAGCATCATAGACTTACTATATGTAAGGCCTTTCTTTCATGTATTCAGTCTCTGTATTTTGGGACTCACTCTAACAGGTACTGACATTTCAAATGGTTACCCAAATCAGGCTTCATTTGTTGCAAAATGATGTGTCCATTATTTAAAGATCAATAACCTAATAATGAGCTATGGGAATTGAGAGAGCACTAACAGGGTATTAAACGTTTTTCTTACAGAAATAATAGTGACATGATATATGATTTTAGTATAGATCAGGGTAAACAGGGGGAAAATGCGAGTTGTAAATGTGTTAGTGAACATGCAAAGACAGCAACAGAAAAGGTAAAAGTATACATTAGGTTAATATAGATGGCTATTATAGTGCCACAAGTTCACAGAGGTTAAATCATGACCTTTTTAACACAATATTAAACAGAAAGTTAGCACAGGTAGAAAATAAATGTATTTAATCTCAGCAACAGAAGGGAAAATATGTGAGATACAAATGCTGCATGACCATTCCATATAACAATATGAGATTACAGATCATTTCAATATACTTCAGCAAGTTGTAATTTTTTCACATGCTGCAGAAGCTAATAGATTACAATGGGCATGGCTAACTGATCTGTTTTTCAGGCTGAGGATGGAGACATTTAAAATGTTTCTAGCCATAGTATGTATAATTCTTATCTTGCTATGCTTTATGTGCGGGACTTTAATAATAAAGATAGAACAAAATAGGTAAGGAATTCTTGATTAATGTGGTCATGAATTAGATCTGTTAAACTAAATGCTTAAGCAGAAGTATTAGGATGGATTTTTTTCAAGAAAAATTATTTCAGACATTGCTTCCATGCAAGCTAGGATAAAAAAAATATAATTGTATTCTGTGGAATTATTTCCAACATCATGCTACAACTTCTACTGGCAAGTTATGATAGTGAAGCATAACTGTGGTTTGCTAGTCAGGCTGCAATTAAAACAAAGGTATTGTCAGGCATTGCATGACTAGAAACACAGTTAGAAACATTATAAGGACAGATAATTAAACTACTTTGATGCTGTGATTTTGCTTTATGGCAGATTCTGTTTAATAAAGTATTGCCAGGTATAAGGAAGTGGGAATGTGAAAAGTAATTTTTATGAGACTAGTAACTTTCCAGAATATGAGCTGATATTTAGATAATGAATGGAAAGTATATTGGATAATGTAACTGTCAAATAAGAAGTATAAATTGTATTGAAGAATATGCCAAAAGGACCACCAAAAACTGATTCTGATATGAAACTTTGTACCTGTATAAAAGCTAGCCATTAGTCTGCCATAATTAGATTTGCTTTTCTGATTCTCAAGATGCTGTGTTACCCTGTTCATAAATTAAAACCTGATTGTTATAACATGACTTTGTCTCCAGATGATTTTTGTTTGAGATGAATCACCATTTCATTTATTAGCAGCAATAATGACCAAACTTTTTTACACAGCTAAAATTGCCTGAATATTAAGACCTCACTGACTGTTAAGCTTATGATTACTAGTATTCTGATTAGAAAGTTACCTTATGTGATAACTGCTCTCTTGCCATGAGTAAAACACCGGTGCTATAACACAAACCTGAGTAATCTTACAGTTACTATTAACTTTCTGAGATAGCAGTTTGGAGTCACAGAAATTCATCAGATAAAATGATGCACTTGCCTTTCTAGCCACAGTTGAATATTTACACACTGCATCTGAGTAAATAAGTAACTCCTGATGAAGGGTGCATGCTAGTCCAAAAGCTTGAGTAATTACAAAACTTTATTTGGTCCATTGAATGGTATTACATAACACCTGTGTTCCAGTATCTTTGTGTTTCCTACAAAGATACTGGAATTCTAGCAATGGAACAGTTTGTTAACATATATGTAGATAAAATGAAACCATGACATATTCCTGAGGGATGTTTTTGTGGAAGGAAAATTTGCCAGATTATTCTGCATTCTTTTTGACGATGCTTCCTATATTTAGATAAAACAATTGATGAAATTTCTGCAGATAACCAGTTCAGCAAGCTTCTTTAAAAGGCATACATGTCTGATAATTTTAAAGGTCACAGAAAAAAGAAATAATTCAAAAACTGCATTACTGAGACAGCTCCTAATCAATTCAGTCACACTTGACAGGATTGTGTTCACGGACGGTTCCTCTCTAAAGCCATGTTTTGAATGATTAAGAATGGCCGGAGTCCAGGGATCTGGTTAGCCATTGATGAGCCATGTGCACCAATATTTTTGTGTTAGTGTTTAAAACTGTTATTTGTCTAAAGTCATTTGGCTCTCTTGATTTGCCTCATTGGTGTTGTAGAACAACATATAATTCTTGGTCTACAAGAGTTTGAATCCAAAACACTCAAAAACAACAAGCTTGAAGCCAGTGACTCAAGCATATTATAGCTCATGTAGGCAGTTGCTTACACTCAAACTCAAACACAAATTTGGGCAAGTAACCATGGGGAGGAACCTGGACATGAATTTTGGGGTTAGGGAGTGAGAGAGGAAAAGTGGTTTTAGGGTTAGGGAGTGATTAGAAATTTAGGATTAAGGAAGGGAGTGCAGTTTTATGGTAAGGGATCAAGGACTCGGGTTAGGGATTGGATGGAAGTTTTAGGGTTAGAGTTAGGGCTCTGGCAGGTCGATACAATTTAATAGGACTGGAGATTGGGAGGGCTATGTAGAAACAGGAGATTGGACTAGTGGGAGTTCAAGCACTTGCTTTTTTAAGCAAATGGCAGTGAGCAAATATGTTACAAGCTACTAGCATGCAAGCACCTGTAGTATTTTTCCATGTGCCAGGTTGTGGAATCTCACAAATACTATGACTGTCTTTCGGCTTTTCCCGGTTAGGGGTCACCACAGCGTAACTCCTGTCTGCTAGTAATTGGCAGTGGATTTTTACGGTGCCAAGTTGCCAGCCCGACACCCAACCTTCAAAGAAGGCATACCCATTCACACACGCACCTACCTGCATGTCTTTAGACATCACTCAACCATGGCGAGGACATGCAGACTCCACACAGAAGGCACTCCAGCCGAGAATCGAATGGGAGAACCTCTTGCTGTGAGGCGACAATGCTAACCGCTGCACCACTGCGACCTACCCTCACAAATACTATAATTTACTAAAAAACTTTAGTAGAATGGCATAAAATCAGATGAAAAGTCAATGAAATGAGGGGGTCGTGAGTATGAAACAAGACCTACCATTTCTAGCTTTGACAGTAGTTTTTGAAAATGTTTACCTAAAACTTATTATAGCATGAAAGTACAGTTAGTAGAGTACAGCAAATTATTTGCTGGATATAGTGTGGCTTTTTTCACAACAGTGTTTGGAAAGCCCTGCAATATTTAAATCACTGTCAATGAGTACAGGTTAGAGGCTTAATTGTTTATCAAGATGCAAGAATGGATTAATATATTTTTCCAGAATTATTCTAGTAGAGTCCTACTTGTGCTGTGATTCACCAAATATTTTTGTTGCTTTTTTATAAGTGTTTTACAAAGATTTCTAAGCTGTTGGTACATGAATTGGTACATGTTGGTACATGTGTTGGTATATGAATCTGTAGTTTTGTCTTTCTTATTTATCCTCAAGTCTTGTCTCTAGATGTCATCAGTTCTTCTTTTCAGTCAAATATTCAAGGATAGGCTCTATATCTTACTAGGAAGGATTTCAGTGGGGAACTGTGTCTAGAAATATTATGAATAATGATTATAAAATAATTTGTGGCATCGTTTAGTGAAAGGAAGCTGTCAAGAAAATTCTAGCTTACACTTTACATGATCTGCTTCAGTACATTATGGGCAACACTCTTTAAATTTTATACGTCAGTAAATTTGTAATTTGAAATTGTCTTACTTTGCTTTCTTACAAGAAAACTGGCACAATGAACAGTGATATATCAGCACTCATTCTAGAAGCAGACGTGTTAGGTATGACATAAGTATCCATTCTAATCAGCTTTCTCTTCTCAATCTTTTACCGGTGCATATAAGCTTTGTAACTTTTTGTTATTGGTCACAGAAAAGTTATAAGTGATCTCTGTTTCATTCTGACTCCCATCTAGATAATTTGCATCCGTGAGACAGAATTCTATTTTTGTTTTCCACCACCCAGGTTAGAAAATATGTTAGATTCCTTGTTCTCTTTGCAGGGATATATATGCGTATTATTTTCACGAGTTGTATGTACCAAGAGTTATGTTTGCTAAAATAACGTTTTAAGTATCTGAGTTTATATACCATCATTTATAGGATAGGTTGCAGTCAGTCCATTTCCATAATGCCTATCCACCTATCCTTTTATGACGTCTGTCTAAATAGGTTTCATGTTGTGAAAGTTTAACCATGTTTCTTTTATACTCAGTGTATCTGGGTTATAAAGATGGGTGGGTGCCTTATTTTTGCACTTACTGCACATGCTAAGATAACGTCTAGCCTGTATGATTATATCACAGATAGTCATTTAGTGAAGTTACTTGGTCTGAAACTGGGATGAATACCTCAAGGGATGTTTTGGTGGTAAACTCAGCAGGGTTACTTAGGATTTTTTTTTCCTGGATCTAAGGTAGAAAGATTTTATCTTAAGGATGTGAAATCTGTAAATGTTAAATGGTAAAAGCAGGTGAGGGGAATGTACTGGTAGGGAGATATGTGTTGTCAGGCATAGCTGAGTAGTTGTAAGAGAGTTAGCGATTGCAATTAATTAAGTACCTAAATTGTGATGGAGGGGCTTTGTGGATTTTAAGTTGTTTAAACCCTGTTCAAATACAAGTACTTGTAAGATGAAAGAGCTGGTTAGCAAGGGTTTGGTTTTATCTTTTATGATGTTAGAGAGACAGTTGAAGGAAAAAAGGATAAAGCAAGAGTTGAAAGAATTAATTTAAAATGTTAGAAAATGTTTATTTATTCGCAGCTTTCAAAACAAAATCATAACTATCACTATAAATATTGTGTTTCTTTTTATTATTTGTTTGTTAACTGGATAGGTAAACTGGTACAATGATGTTTTTCAGTAATGACCTGAGCCATATGACATAGACATGCACAAAGTGGCTGTACAGATACAGGTGAAGTACACTGAAGTAATACAAAGAGATATTTAGTAGATAGGAAACTGATGTGCATAGATGAGATACAAATTAGAAGTACTGTACGATGAAAGAAAACTCTCATTGCTTAATGTTAAAAAAACTGAAAATAGTACTTGTAGATATCCGTGTTTCAATTTACAAAAGCTTTCTGGTTATCTGCCAGTAGAGCAAAGGGTTTATGATTATGAGCTGTTAAAGAACTGCTTGCAGTCCTGGATTTGATATAAGCAGCCTCCATTTACACAATGTGTGACTCTGAGCAAGTCACTTAACCAGATTGTCCTCTTGGACTATCCCTGAAAACAGAAATGTGTGTTGAGTGAGATTATCCATTGAAGAAATAAATAAAAATAAAATACACGCTTGTACCTTATCCCTGAAGCTGATATCTAAGTTGTAGTACACACTTGTAATATTTTCTTGCAATGATTACTATGATACCATGAACCTAGGACTTTATGACACTGAGACTGAATGAATGGCTTCAGCTGTTGCAAAACTGCATGGTCTGACTACTTACAGGTACTTCACATAACCATCACATCATACCTGTTCTTCAGAGCCTGCATTGCTTTGGCTCCAAGTCGGAGCTTGCATCATCTTTAAGATCTTGGTGTTAGTATATTTGCCCTTACAAGACTTGTACCTGAGAGTTTTAGTGTCATACTGCCTACCTATGGCATTCTGCTCAGTCACAAAGGGACTACTTGTGTTTACATGGTGGGTCTAGAAACTTCTAGATTTCATTCTTCTACCTTGCACGATTCACACATGCGGACTCTGTTTCTAAGGAAGAGTTCCTCACTGACTTCCTCCAACAGATACCTGAAGACTTCTCTTTTTTAGTCAGTAATTGATGGGAGTGGGGCACATCAATATCAGGCCTTTAATAAATACCTGCTCTGCAGTGGATTTGTGCATTTCAGCATGTATTGCCTACAGCTAGATTTCATAAGAGAATTGATGGCGTTCTCTTGGAATTCCTGAGTGATGTGTTTTTGTTTTACTATGCTTTTTTTCCTCTAAGCCTAGCCCTATTCTTATCTCTACTCACTCCGTTTGCCCTGTGGGCTCACTCCGCTCCCCTACCCTACCCCCAAATCCCACCCACCCCAGTACACCTGACCTTATACTTCCCTAGCCACACCCCCAACCCTAATCTACCAATTACCTCACTACATTACTCTTTATCAATTAACACGTTCAGGCTCCTTTGGTTAGCCTAATCTTTCTACACCTGCTATTCCCTCTAACATTCCCTACCTCACAACTGTTCTTGAGTTTCTTCCAAATAGCTTAACCTCCACCACCCTATACCCCTCACTATGTATAACCACTGTGGGTCAACACACCTTAACATTCTTTTCTTATCTATTGGGCTCACCTCATTACTTATATTTCATGGCCTAACTTGCTATGAATCCCTAACTTTTGCTAAATTTCTACATCCCCTAAGACAAGCAAGCCCTCTCTCTCCTATCGCCTCCCTAACACACAGTAACATAACATCCTCTTCATCCTTCCTTCTACCTCACTTTCATAGACTAACCCATATTAAATATCTCCAAATGAAAAAAGGATACCCTTCTGTCTGTAAAATTGTCAAACTAACATGTAACCCTCATAATTGCTTACTGCTACATGGTGACATCCACCCAAACCCTGGTCCTAACTTTACAACCCTTAATACTTCTTCAGCCAATACTACCACTCCCCTCTGTGTCCCAAAAAGCCTAAGCTCTCTACTTATACGTCACCTCAATATACGAAGTGTAAATAACAAAATTATCTAGCTACACTCCCTATTAGACATCTATTCCTTTGACATCTTATGCCTTACTGAAATTAGAAGTTATGTACTCACCATAACGTTCCATCTGAGTAGGTGTATTCATTTGTCTGCAACCTGTGGGTTATGGATCCGATATCGGATCCGAACCGGCATAGTTTTCCAGCTATGGATCCAAGCTCTCAGCTCCTCCCCTCACCCATAATGCCCTGCTCTACCCTCATGACCTCAGATCGAGTTTGCCAAAGCAACAATACCCTCAAAAGGGTAACAAGTAATATGCAGGAAACTGAAAGGCCAGGGGATAGGAGGCGGGATGATTGCAGACAAATGAATACACCTACTCAGATGGCGCGTTATGGTGAGTACATAACTTCTAAATCTGAAGTAGGATATTCATTTGTCTGCAACCTGTGGGACAGAGTCCCCAGCTACCTGAATCTTGGGCGGCCATCATGGAAGGATATTCCGGAGCACCGCGGAGCCAAAGGATGCTCTACCCCTAGATGCAAGATCCAACTTATAGTGAGAAATAAATGTATGAGATGAAGCCCACGTAGCTGCTGCACAAATATCATCTAGAGGAATCCTAGCCTTGAAGGCTGCTGAGGTAGATACTGACCGGGTTGAATGGGCATGAACACCCTCCGGTGCGGGCCTTCCTGACGCTTGATAAGCCAATAAAATGCACTGTGAAATCCAGCGGGACAGAGAAACTTTGGAAATTGGCTTGCCCAAATTGAATTTTGCAAAGGAAATAAACAGCTGGTCGGATTGCCTATGACCAGCTGTCCTGTTGAGATAAAATCTTAGTTGCCTGTGAACATCTAGTGAGTGTAGCCTATATTCACCTTTGTTTTCATACTTAGGGAAGAAAACAGGAGGTTAATGGATTGATTGATGTTTGCTTCAGAAGCGATTTTAGGAAGGAAGGACGGTTGGTCCTGAGGAGACACGGTCCGGATAAAAACCAAGTAAGGAGGTTTAGCTGATAAAGCTTGAAGTTCAGAAACTCTCTTGGCTGATGTAATGGCTACCAAAAGGCTGTCTTGTAAGACAAGAATTTGAGGTCCACTGTAGCCGGGCTCGAAAGGGGGCGGTCAAGGCCTGTAGGACCAAAGAAAGGTCCCAAGGAGGAACTGCTTGCTTTATAGGGGCCTGAGAAGGAAAGTACCCTTAAGAAAAGTTTTGCACAATTTGGCTGACATAAGAGGATTAGACTCTTGACCAATGTGATAGTGAGAAATTGCCGCCAGTTGAACTTTGACTGTGGAACTGCTGGCACCATCATTAAAGAGAGGTTAGAAAATCAAGCACTACGGGGAGAGGAACTGTGAAGGGATCTAGGCCTTGCCGCTCCGCCCACACAGAGAAACGTTTCCATTTGCTTCGGTAAACCTTTCTAGTGGATGGTTTATGAGCCGCCACCAAAATAGCCTTTACCGGTGAAGAAATACCGAGTCCTTATCAAGAGTGGAACTGGAGCAGCCAAGCGGTCAGCTTCAGGCTGTCCAGGTTCGGTGGAGGAATGCAGGATGGATGGGATATCAGATCCGGAATGGGATCTAGAATCCAAGGAGGATTCACGAGTGAGACCTTAGGAAGGGGAACCAGATCTGTCGAGGCCAGAAGCAGACAATGAGAATCATTCTGCAACCCACCGAGAGGCTTTCTGAAGAACTTGCAGCATCAGAGGCAAGGGTGGATAGGCATACAGAAGACCGGGTGGCCAAGCATGCACCAGAGCGTCTCTTGGGGTACCTCCGGGAGGAGGTATTAGGGCGAAAAAACTGTCTCACTTGGTGTTTGTGGGAGAAGCAAAAGATCGCATGAAGGGTTCCCCACCGTGCGAATATGCGTTCCGCTACTTGACAATTGAGAGACCACTCGTAAGGGGTCAGAATGGTGCGACTGAGCTTGTCCGCTAGGATGTTGGACCGACCGGAATGTGCGTTGCTATGAGAAGGCGATTGGGGGAGATTGCCCATTCCCAAACTCGCATGGCCACTCGTCTAAGAGGGTAAGTCCTTGTTACCCCTTGCTTGTTGATGTACCAGACAACAGACATATTGTCCGATTGAATCGCAATTGTTCCCAAGGGAAGAAAGTCCTGAAGTGCTAGCAACGCTAAGAGCACTGCTCTCATCTCTAGAACATTGATATGCAGTAAGGTCTCTGAATCGTTCCACGTGCCTTGGACTGTCCGGCCCAAAGTGCCCCCACCCGAGGCGGGAGGCGTCCGTGGTCACCGTGGCGAGAGGGGAGAAGCACAAAATGGGCGACCCTCGTGGAGATCCGGGAGTGGAGCCACCACAAGAGGGACCGCTTGCAAGCCTTGCTGATCGCTATGGGATGATGCATGGGAGAGCAAGGTATGACCACTGTACTAAGGCGTCCACTGTAGAATGCATATTGAGCCTGGCAAGAGGAAGAAGTGCTATTGATGAAGCCATGGACCCTAGAGCCCTCAGGACCAACTCCGCTGGAACAGAACATGAATGGAGAATGGCCCGCACCTGGAGCTGCAGATTTAGAACTCTGTCCGCAGTGAGGAAGGCTCGTAAACTCCTTGTGTCTAGTCTGGCCCTATGAAATCTAAGAGCTGAGTGGGTGCCAGGTTGGACTTGTTTGTATTTATTGTGATGCCCAGAAATGGAGCAAGATGGAGAAAGGAGTCTCGCCAGAGAAGTAGATGCCTTGTTGGGGCGGTAAGGAGCCAGTCGTCCAGGTAGGGAAAGACCTGCACCCCTGAAGCCTCAGGTGGGCCGCTACCACTGCTAGTACTTTGGTAAACACCCTGGGGCTGTGGTGAGACCAAAGGGAAGGACCCGGAACTGGTAGTGACTGGCTCCCAGCCGAAGCGGAGAAACCTCCTGGGCGTCTGTCCATTAGGATGTGGTAGTACGTCCTTGAGATCTATCGAGCACATCCAGTGGCCTTCTCCCAGAAGGGGAGAATAGATTGTAGAGTGACCATTCGGAATTTTTCTTTGGGGACTGCCAGATTCAAGAGAGAGAGGTCTAGGATTGGTCTTAGTTCCCCGTCTTTTTGGCACTAAAAGAACCTGGAGTAGAACCCTGATCCGATCTGGTCTGGGGAGCGGGCTGGATGGCTCTTTTCTCTAGCAGATGGCCAATTTCTGCCAAAGCGGCCTCCCTTGACCGGGTGGTACGTCTGGGAGGGACTTCATCTTTGGAAGGTGAAGGAAAGGAATGCGATATCCCTGGATATGATTTGGAGAACCCAGCAGTCCGATGTTATGGACTCCCATGCCGCTAGGTGCCCGAACGTCCCCGACTGCCTCCAGAGTAGAGCAGTCGGGCAACCCTCAGGGTTGCTGCGCGGGCCGTTCAGAGAAAGGTTCCTGGACCCGAAGTTTCTGGGAGCCCCTCTGCCTCTAGGGCGGCGTCCTCCCTGTCCTCCTCTGCCACGGAAGGACTGGTTGTCCGGAGCAGGCTGGGACTGCTGCGACTTCCGGAACCACATCTTCTTCTGACCCTTTTGGTTCCTAGAATAGGGCCTCTGGGGTGCAGAGAAGCGGATTCCGACGGCAGACAGCGTCTTCCGTCCTTCTCGCTCTGGGTCAACGTCTCGTGAACGGTCTTGCCAAACAGAGCAGAACCATCAAAGGGGGCGTTCGCAAACGACGCCTTGAAGGGCTCAGAGAAATCGCAGTGGCGGAGCCAGGCCTGACGCCTAGTGACCAGTCCTGTCCCCGCAGCTCTAGCGGCGCCCTCCGTAGCATGGGAGAGTAGCCGCATAGAAGTATTTGTGACTGACCTAAGAGTGGCCATTTTGGTGGAGTGCAGAGCTCTGTCCTCCTCCGAAATGGACTCAGGGGGGGATGCAGCGTACTCCTTAATAAGGTCTCGCTGCATCCGAATAACATGTGCCAAATAGTTCAGCGCCCTTACCGAGAAGGTCGCCGAACTGAACATCCGCTTCCCCAAGCGGTCCATCATCCGAGACTCCTTGCTCGGTGGGTGGACTGAGGGACTCTCCTGAGCCAGTTCCCTCTTTGTGGCCGCCGCCATCAACATGGCATCTACAGGAGGCCCCTTACTCCAATGGGTCCTGTCAGAAGGCGGGCTAAGGATTTTATCAGGTCTTTTGGGAATTGGCTCCACGGTGTCCGGTTCCTTCCACGCCCTGGTGGTAATAAGGTCCACCAGGGGTCGGCAGGGGACACCCAAGAGGTAAACGGGCCCGTTTGAATGCCTCCAAGAACACGGACTCGTCCGAGGAAGACTTGGGGCAGACCACCCCCTGATACGGAGCATTTCCATGATGTCTCCGAAGGAGACATCCTCGGGGTGACCGTGGGGAGCCTTCCTTCCTCCAAGTCCGTGTCTTCAGTGAGAGACTCAGGGAGTCAATGTGCCTCCTTTTGCACGTATGCTTGAGGAGCCTCCTCTGGGGGCTGTCAGAGGAGTCCTCGCAGCAGCAATTTGCTCCACGGGAGCAACTTGGGGCACAAGCGGGCTGTCCCAGGGGCCGGATGGTGGAAGCCTGGCCCAGTGCAGAGGGAGCGGGGGAGCCGAAGCAAGTGCCGGGGTCCGGAGACCCTCAACAGAGCCCTCTCCACTACATCAAAAGCCGAAGGGAGCCGACCTCGACCAAAGGATCCGACAATCGGCTCCCCTCGGATCCGAAGAGTGGATCGGGCCGGCGCCCGGCACTCGGATCCGAAGGACAGTGCGCTCCGACACAGACGGCGCCGAAGGAGCACTGATCCCCGGATCCGGCTCGGATCCAGGCTCCGAGATCGGGTCCGACGCACTCGAGGGCATGGTCGGATCCGGTACCAAGTACTATCGGCTCCGACCCCCGGCCCGAAGCTGCTCGGCTCCAGTTGCTCGAACCCGGAAGCGGGTCGGAGAAGGAGCAATGGGCTTGAAAAGGGTGTTGAGCTCCCCGGAGGGAGGCAAGAGCACTCCCATCTGCATCTGGGCCTGGATGAACCTTCGCATCATCCGGTCCAGATCAGCATCGAGCTATGGGTAGATCTCGGCGAGGCTACCGAGGTAGGCCTGGAATGCCTCCTCGATAGCCTCGGCGGAGATCGGTCTCCTCCTCCTCAGGACCCGGTGAGAAGCACACAGGTGACCGGAGCCGAGAAGGAGGAGACCGCACCGACAAGGAAGCCGGGGAGAAGCCGCTTGGCTGGCGGGGCGAAACAGAGGTCTCGGCCCGCCGCTTGTGGTGCTTCTCCCTCCGGTCCTTTTTAGATGCATCCCTCTCCTGTCCTGAAGCGGGAGTTTGAGTCCCAGGAGCAGGAGGGGGTGCTACAGGGGGAACAGCTGCAGCCGCAGGAGTCCCCGAAGGAGCGGGGGTCGGAGCCGAGTCCGGCGGTAAAAGACCCGCCAAGACCAGCTTGGACCTCCGCTCCTTCAGTGCCCTGGGGTTGAACCCTGCACAAATGGAACAACCAGATGTGAGGTGTACAACCCCAAGACACATATCACACCGAGTGTGGCCATCAGCCGGTGAGAGCTTATGGCCACACTCGGAGCATTTAGAGAATATTGACTTAGGCTGTTCAGCCATAGTCACTAAAGCTAACCAAAAGTTACAGAAGTAACTTAAAACAATAAAGTAATAAAGAAGCACACAGGCCTCACACACACTCATTACGCAGCGAGGGGAGGGGATAAAATATACTACTGAAAATTAAATTAAACTAAAAACAGTCAATAATGATAGGAAACCTACAACTTTCACACAAAAAAGTTTAAAGAAAGCAAAAATATTCTATTCTTGAACAAGAAAAAATCCACTTAGCTGAGAGCTATGAGAACCACATCCAGTTACCAGCGCGGCAAACAAGATCTGAGGTCATGAGGGTAGAGCAGGGCATTATGGGTGAGGGGAGGAGCTGAGAGCTTGGATCCATAGCTGGAAAACTATGCCGGTTCGGATCCGATATCGGATCCATAACCCACAGGTTGCAGACAAATGAATATCCTACTTCAGATCTTGGCTTAAACCCACAACTAAAGACAATGACATTGTCCCTCTAGGCTATAACATTCTCAGACTAGACCGTCTAAATAGAAAGGGTGGTGGGGTAGCAATACTGTTCAAATCTGAACTGAAGGTCACTTCACTAGATATACATCCTCCACCACCTAATTACTCAGAAATTTTAACCTCTAAGCTCCAAATTAATACAAATAAATCAATATACATTATCTGCTCATATATCCCCCCCCAATAATAACATCAGTACTCTTGAAAATACCCTTAGTTGGCTTTCCATGTCCCTACCACAAGAAACCATACTCCTTGGAGACTTTAATATTGATTGGAATAGCTGTACCTCTGCCAATCCAACTACTCATATAAACCTCTTTGGCTTCCACCAAACCATTACCTTCCCTACCAGAACCCACAAACCTAGCAAGAAACAATCCACCTTAGATTGGATACTAATTAATAGTGACCCCCATACTTATCAAACAGGTATACTCCCCGACAATATAAGTGACCATTCTCTTATTTTCATTTCTAGGCAAAAGACTCACATTCACAATCAAATAGCTTTTAGAACTACCAGAAACAAAAAATATCTCAACCCAGTTAATTTCCAAGCTGAGCTCAAAGCTTGCAATTGGTTTCCCCTAAAATACCTACCTCTTGACGAAGCTGTTTCATACTTTAACAAAACATTTTTGTAAATCCTTGATCACCACGCTCCCACTTGCTCTGTTAGAATTAAAAACAAACCATCTCCCTGGCTGTCTAAGGACACAAGGCTAAACATTCGACTAAGAAACAAACTTTGGTCCAAGTGGAGAAAAACTAAAAACCCAACTGATCACCTAACTTTTAGACAACTTCGTAATATCACTAAGAAATCCATAATCCTTGACAAAAAAACTACTACCTCAAAGTCCAACGGACCCAACAACAAAACCCACAAAAGTTCTGGTCAGGAATCAATAAACTACTCCACCCAGGACAGTCCAAAAAGCATACCCCCTCTAACTTAACCCAAACTTCTCCCAACCAAATTGCTGACACCTTTAACAAATTTTTCACTGAAACAGTCCAATCACTAGCAAATAACTTACCACCTGTTACCACCACCAAATCACCCTCACTAACCAACTTGCCCCAGTCATTTAACCTCCAACCTGTTCCAACATCTCTAATACACTCCCTGCTTCTTAAACTTAAACCATGTACACCATCAGCTGACCTCCTCCCAGCTGAATACCTGCAAATTGCAGCTGGTGTACTTGCCTACTCTATTTCTATCTTAATAAACAGAACCATTTCTGAATCTTATGTCCCATCCATCTGGAAAGTCTCACATATCATCCCTTTGCATAAGGGAGGTACCTCAAATGCATTATCAAACTTCCGCCCCATAGCCCTTCTCTCTCTCCTAGCAAAAATTATGGAGAGATGTATCCACCATCAATTACTTCATTACCTCCTCCAAAACAACCTACTAGTAGACTGCCAACATGGTTTCAGGCCACACCATAGGACAACAACAGTTCTTATATCCTTTACAGACTGCATTAATAAAAATAGGAATACTAACCTGCTATCTTCTGCTCTCTTCATAGACCTCTCAAAGGCCATTGATATGGTTAACCACCAACTATTGATAGGTATACTTGAATCACTTTCTGTTGATTCTCAATTAGTACAATGGTTCCAATCCTACCTGGAAAACAGGAAACAAGCTGTCCTGTGGGACAGCAATGTATCCTCTCAGCTTCCTATCACCCTTGGAGTCCCACAAGGAACAATTCTTGGTCCACTCCTTTTCACAGTTTTCATTAATGATCTGAAAACCTCCCTTCCCCAAACTACATGCATACAATATGCCGATGATTTGACTCTGATATGTGCCGCATCCTCTCCAGCAAAACTCCAAACTAGCACACAGTCTTTACCTTAGTTGAAAACTGGTTCCATCAAAAATGTCTCCTCCTTAACCCAAAAAAAAACTAAATTATTACTATTTACTCCCACACAGAAAGTCCCCCTCTATCAATTTCATAGTGAAATCAAATAATGGCACAGAAATTGCTCCCGACACCACCACCAAACTCCTTGGTATAACAATAGATAACAATCTCAACTTTGACAGACACATTAACTCAACTATTAAAACAGTCAATAGAAAACTTGGATTCCTCTATAGAATCAAACCTTTTCTCACAGACTCAGCTAAGATTTCTATTGCCCAAACCCACCTCATTTCCACCCTTCTCTACGCCACCCCCATCTATACTAACTTATCCAAGAGCAATCTAAATAAACTAGCAACCTCCTACAACAACATAGCCAAATTTGCCACCGGTGCCCCTTTCCGTACCCACCATTGACTTAATCTTAAACTTCTAGGATGGCTGGAAGTACAAAATCAACTACTTTTCCAGCAACTCATTTTTATCCACAAGATTTTACATCATCCTATAAATATTTCCATACTTTGTAGCCTTTTCAATTCTTATAAAAATCTTCCAACTCTAAGATCCGCTAAAAAGCTACAAGTCACCACCATAAAATCCAATAACAAATCAGGGGACTGCCTGTTCTCAAATGCTGTTGGCAGTACTTGGAACAGACTTCCAAGTGAAATAACATCCCTTACTTCCACCAACCTTTTCAAGAAACAATTGAGAAACTTCATTAAACCCAATGACTCTGCGCCCGCTCCAATCCTGACTGATCTATTCTCCTTTTTTCTATATAATCCCCAACTAAAAACATTTTTTCTGATACTTCTCTATCCTCTACATTTGACTTGACTCAACAAATTTTTCTTTCTTTTTTGTACCTCCTTACTGTGCTGGGTAAACTTATGTACATTAAATCTTTTTTGTTTTTTTTTATATAAATTGTAAAAAGAACAATTTGTCTTTTCCTATGTGTAGCCTAATAACTGTTTGCTATAACACTCCTGCCAATCAATTGCATATTTATGTAATTGTTTTGTATTTCCACTGCTTTTTTGTGGACTATATTTATAAACAAAATGTTTTTGTTTTTTTCTTTCTCGGAGCTTTTCTCCTCGGGCCTCTACTGAAAATGGACATACATCCAATTAGACTAGTCCGGTCAACAAATGTAAAATAAATAAATAAAATAAATTGTGTTTTCTTTGCTTATTTGTTTCTTTTATTCAGTTATTTTTCTTTTTCCACATTTGTTAAAGCTACTTTGTTCTAAAGCATTTCAATAAAGTATGAAATTGAAGTTGAAATTTAAACTGCTTCAACCCACTATATGATTTATCCATAGTGTGTATTAGTATGCAAACTGATACACAAATATGACAATATTTCCAGTAAGTTCCAACAGATCCTCATGCATTAAATTATTCAAATTCATAAAAACTACCTTTTGCATCAGCATATACAGAAAAACGTATGAGACTTAGAAATATAATTTGCATGGGCATGCAAAAATATTTACAGGTATCAGATGAGTAGTTTATATTGTATTGTTCAAATGTGAACTGCCTTTTATTGTGTTACATTATATAATGTAATAAACAATATTTTTGTTGTTGTTACGTATTCAGCTGTTCATCAAAGAAAATGTTCATCCTTTTTCTGCTCTTCTTGTAGACTTTAAAACGGTGGTGTACGCAAATACTTTCTGCTTTGAGGTAAGTAGCATCCTGTTTGCCTTAAATTTTACCACTGAATGAGATCTTTTCCGAGGCAAATATTTGAAAGCATGTATTATAAATTCTAGAAACATTTCCTTTTTCTCCACATACCCACAGATTTTTTTTTCTGTTACCCTATGATGGAATTTTATAGAAATGCTAGTAAACCTGAATTCATATAATCCATAATGCATGAGATCATGGGAGATGAATATAGAGTACTAATTCCATGGTAATGATGGATATCTCATTTGAAATAGCAACAGTCATGACAACAGTCATATGCAGATTCACCCTTTGAATGAGGGGGTCATCAGTCTACAATAGATGACTCATCTTTAGAACACTTTTATTTAAATAATATTCCTTTATATCATAATCACATTTATAATAGACAATTGCAATACTAAAACGCTTATACTATCTTCATTTTTCATATTTGAATTAGAAAATATATGAAAACATGTACATTTGCTTATCTTTTCTATTTCCCTTCCCATCCCCCTTCCACTGGGAATCCAAGCTTTTTCCAAGTCAAGTTTGATTCTAGCTCAGACAATAATTATTATACTTCTTAGTCTAGTGAGATGGACACATCTCCTTTCCTCTTTGCATATTTTAATTATTTATATTTTATTTACTCCATGTCTCATGTACTACACTTTTAATATTGTGTCCTGATTAGTATTTGTCAGGCTTTACCTTTCCTGCCATATTCCTTCATAGGTACCTCTACCTGTCATATATATCCTGCATTTCTCCTTTATAAATTTCTTTATCATGTGGTTCATTCTGCAACCATTTCCTGTTATTTTCATTTAAGTACTGTTAGCCTGACCCCCATATGTAAAAATGGAAAAAAGGGTTGTGGATGGATGGATATGCATTGCAGAGCCCTGACTTTTCCCCTTATATGAGGCATAGAGTGAATTAATACAGGATTGTACAACATAGCATTTATAGCATTGACTTTTCATCTTGTAGAAGAACTTGAGAGAGGTCTTGGGGAACAGTTAATTCATTGCAGTTCTATAACAAGTTCCATTTATCCAGATCCTGTTCAGCAACCAGTCTTCTGTCTTCTTTTTAAGTAGATTGTACATATTTTGTGGTAAAAATGCTTAAGTGCAACTTTCTAGAGTAAGGAAGTACATACTTTTTTCAACTGTGCAAAGGAACTTGCCTGCTGTTTCTGAGAAATGGACTTGCATTATAGGGTCAAAGGTAAATACTAGACCAGCAGTCTGCAG